>NW_026879447.1:0-26422 GCF_032173495.1 Musca vetustissima
TTTTTTTTTGCGTAGGTCCTACCGAAAGATAACTATATTGATTCATCTTTAGGTACGATTTTGTTACGTTTGTTACATATTTTTTATTTGAACTAAATTATAGGTAGGTCTAGGTTTCAGCATTACCCATATATAAGGATCTCGACCGATTTTCTTCTTGAAATGACTTAATGACTTTTTACAGTTTCAGTATAGGTTCATATTTTGAATAGCATTATCATTAGAAATAGGATTCTAAAGCATTTGCAAGTAACCTATAATTGAGACTAATAAAAGGAATAATAATTTTAATAACAAAAAAATAAAATATATAACATTTAATATCTGTAAACATGTATGTTATGAAATTAATAACTTTTAAAGTTTTTTTAAACATAAATATTTTTGGATTTTTTTCAAATATATTTATTTATTAATAATAGTAATGTAATATTTTAGTGTATTTTAGTTTCATCTTTTTTAATTTAGTTTGCTAGGCAAAGTTGATGTAATTTATGTTTCATTAATGTCTAAATATTTCTTTTATTGTATATATTTTTTAATATAATTGCAATTTTGTTGTTTTAGTTACGCTGAGGTAGTTTTGTTTACTTCACAGGGGTTTTCAGGTAGATGTTGTTATTTTAGGGCTGGTTTTCTTTAGGGTGGATTTTGTTATAATTTATTGTTAATAGAGATTGTTTTGTCATTATATGTATATTTAGTTGATTGTAAATATATTTTTTCAAAAAGTTTTGGAAGTTTATTTTTTATAAAAATATGTTCTTGTCTTTGATTTATAGTTTAATAAGTTTTAGTTTGGTATTGTTTCTTAGTTTCTTTCTGCTTTTCCCCCTCCACTATTTTTAGGAACCTTTATTTGGTAACAAAAGAAAAATAAAATAAAACAAAAATCAACACAAAATAATTTTGTTTAAAAATAGTTTCTTTTTATTTGTTTATTATTGTATATACTAAAGGTGTTTATTGTTATATATGCACTAAATAAAAATTGAGAGAGAAAATCATTAAATAAAATTAAATGTAAATAATTTTGCTTAAAATTTAATATGTTTGTAAAAAATGTGAATTTGATTTTCTTCATTTTTTCATTCTTTCTGTGAGAAAAGAAATAAACGAATAGGAAACCTGAACAAATAGTGAAAAAATAACGAGTAACAAAAATATTAATTTTAAATAAGAAAATAGGTATATATAATCACAAAGAATATAATAGAGATAGGTGTGGCAAATAAGATAGGACTAATGGTAGTTATACAACGTTTCGAAAAATTTTAATAAACTAAATTTCTAACAAAAGTTTATAGTTGATTGAGTATAAGTGACGGCGTTACTCATACGATCCAATAAACATTGCATTTACCATTTATACATAATACGGCGTATGATTGATGCCGACACTCATACGACCTTGTGGCTGCTTAAATTTAAATTCAACAGTTTTTACTTTCTTAGGAAAAAATAATTATTTTATGTTATATTAATTGTATATTTCGTTCCTTATTTGCCACACTTTTTTCTATTTTGTCATCGAAAATAATATAAAATAAAAAAATGGCATAAAACTAAAAACAAAAATAAATTACATTATATAAATTATATAGAAACTAAATAACTAAAATAATAAAAAAGGAGAAATATACTATGAGTACTAGAGTTTATATCGAGATTATTTGCATTATTTTTTTAAACATTTCATTGATGACTTTATTGCAACGGCGGGTTCCACAGAATTTTCAGTTTTTTTTTGTTGTACAAAAAATAACAAAATTATTCAATTCAAATATGTTAGAATGAAATTACAGTCAGTAAATTAATTGATTTCGTACAAAATATGTGAGGATGTTTTCTTCCTGAGACTTTCTATATTGAATGTGAGTGGTTGTGATTTTTAATGTTTTAGGAGGGGTGGTAACTGTAATTTCATTTTTTCTGATTTTTCTTAAGGTTAAAGGTTACACAAATATTTCCATATTTTTCAATGATCTACATAGAAACCACAGGGCTTTATAAAGGCAAATTAGTCTGTATAGAGACCGCAGGTATTCATAAAGGACAATTAGTCTGTATAGAAACCGCAGGCCTTTATAAAAGAATCTTTGGCCTAAATAGAGACAACAGGTCTTTATAAATTCCAATTGGTCCATATAGAGACCACAGGTCTTTAAGAAGGCCGATTGGCTATATATAGAGACCACAGGTCTTTATAAAGGCCGATTGGCCTATATAGAGATCACAGTTCTTAATAAAGGCCGATTGACCTATATAGAGAACACAGGGTTTATAAAGGCCAATTGACCTATATAGAGTCCACAGGTATTTATAAAGGTTAATTAGCCTATATAGAGACCATAGGTCTTTATAATGACCAATTAGTCTATATAAAGACCATAGGCCTTTTAAAAAGCCAATTGGTCTATATAGTGACCACAGGTCTTTAAAAAGGCCGATTGGCCTATATAGAGACCACAGGTCTTTACAAAGGCCGATTGTCCTATATACAGATCACAGTTCTTTATAAAGGCCGATTGACCTATATAGAGACCACCTGTCTTTATAAAGGCCACTCGCCATATATAGTGACCATAGGTCTTTATAAAGGACAATTGGCCTATATAGATACCGCAGGTCTCTATAAAGGCAAATTGTCCTATATGGAGAATTCAGGACGCTATAAAGGTCAATTGGCCTAAAATGAGACCACAGGTCTTTATAAAGGACAATTGGCATATATATAGAGACCACAGGTTATTATAAATGCCAATTGGTCCATATAGAGACCACAGGCTTTATAAAGGCCGATTGGCCTATATAGAAATCACAGTTCTTTATAAAGGCCAATTGGCCTATATAGAGTCCACAGGTATTTATAAATACCAATTAGCCTATATAGAGACCATAGGTCTATGTAATGGCCATTTAACCTATATAGAGACCATAGGCCTTTTTAAAAACCAATTGGTCTATATAGAGACCACCGGTCTTTATAAAGGCCAGTCGCCATATATAGTGACCATAGGTCTTTATAAAGGACAATTGGCCTATATAGATACCGCAGGTCTCTATAAAGGCTAATTGTCATATATGGAGAATTTAGGACGTTATAAAGTCAATTGGCTTATATAGAGACCACGAGTCTTTATAAAGGTCAATTGGCCTATATAGGAACCATAGGTCTTTATTGAGGTCAATTGGAACCACAGGACTTTATAAAGGCTAATTGGTCTGTATAAAGATCGTAGGTATTTTCATAGTAAGATATCGGACCTGACTAAATCGTCTTAGAACTTTACACTGATAAAGACACTGTTCATTTCGTAGATATCGGATATAAGCACATCTCATATAAGAAAATATCGCATATAAGAAAGATTATCAAAAACACCGAGCTTATACTTTCTTATATCCATATAAGAAAAAAACGCATATAAGAAAGAAATCTCCGGCTTTTTTGAGTTTCTTATATCCGATATCTACTGTATGTCGGCCATATTATATATTCTTTACTCGGATATTCTAGCACACCTTTTTATCGAATCAATATTTAAATTATATTGCCTAAAAGTATGCTATATTTTTTTTAATTTAGCTATTTGAAAGATCATGGCCTTATTTCCCATTTGTAGCTGATAAAAGTCTTAGTCCGATTAAGAGCATCTTCTTTGATTTTCTTTACAAATCACCTTCCTTCTCCGCAAATTATTTGTGTAACCTTTAACCTTTTGATGTTCATTATATCTTTTTCAACTTGTACATGGTTTTCCTTCTTTTTGTAAACAAACTCTATAACATTTTTTTCATTACTTCCTTATTTTCCCTTCTTTTTTCCATCTGCTTCTCCTTCTTCATCCTTTGCATTCTATATTTCTTTTAACATATTCTATATACCCATTTATCTCCGCTTCATCTCCATCTCTCTCTCAATAGAACGAAGTGCACCAGGCATCTCCAGCTACTGGACTCAATATCCCCACCAAATGACTGTTATTCGTGTGATGTGACGGCATTGCCGGCGGTGTTATTGTCGGCGTCGATGTTGGCAAACATTGGAAACAATAATTCGAACCATAATTATTATCCCAATACTGTTGGCCCTTACACTGGAAACGTACGGCAAATTCCAAACGCTGGCCAACATGCAGCGAATTGCCGAACAGCACAAAGGAGAATTTATCGGAGAAGCCATCACAGGTGTTTTCTACATAATTTGCCTGTAGATCAGCATAGCTACGCCAATTATCCAGGGTATAACGTATGTGTACGGATTTGTGAAAGTCCAAATTTCGCACGCGCACGCTGCCGGTAATTGTGTGATTGATGTGATCGGTGACGGCGGCATTCTCCAGCGACACCTGTTTGTCCTTGACAATGTCAAGGAAATTGGGTAGGCCACCCGGTTGCTGGAACAGAGGCATCAGAAGTTTATCGGTCTTGGGACCCAACTGTATGGGCGGTTCATTTTCATTGATTTCCAAATCTTCAAAGGCGGACTTGGGTATATTTGGTATTTCATTGAGGAACGTTTTAACATCGGCCAAATCTAGACCGAGGACATCGGCAAAGCGTACAATTTTCTTGCGGCCCGGTGTACCGGGTGGTGTTTTGCCGGTTTTCAGGGAGGAACAGCGTTTTACTCGTTGTGGTCGACAATCTTCCTCGTCGTCTGTTGTGTCCAAGTGTGAGCTGTTCAAAAGTTGTTTCTGTGTGTCAATGGTCTCACTCTGTGTTTCTGTGCCCTCCGCACTGACCTCTTGGCTCACTGTGGGTTCTTTGGTGTCTTCCGCAGTTGTTTCTTCTTGACAAATTTCGATTTTCAAAACCTCTTCACCATTCTCTGCATGACCATTGACAAGGATGTGCTGCTCTACAGCCTGCTGTTCTGTATTTGGCTCTGATGTTTCCTGTGCTGCGGTGGTGCTGCTGGTTGTGTCCTTCTCATCTTTTTCATGTTCCGTAACATTCTGTGATTGCTGTTGTAGTTCCTTTAAAATTTCCTCTTGCAGATTTTTATTTTCTTGGACTGTGTGATTTTTCTCAATATCCGGACCTTCACTAGGCAGTGGTTTCGACACATCCTTGTATGTATGTTGGGGTTTTCCTTCCTCATTGCCGGTTGGAATTTTCAAAGGTTTGGTAAACAGTTCACAGGCATGACCATTACAGACAGGCAAGGCGATTCCATCATTGATGGCTTTGGCCCGGGGGAAGTCCACCTCGTCAGTGCCCTCCTTCTGATGTGGCTGACAGAGATGAGCTTTCTGTTGTTGACTTGATTCACTTTCCGAATTTACATCGAAATACGGACCATCTGAGGAACTATGAGAACTGGCGGCCGAGGCACAAGCATATCCTGACTCTGCTGCCGAATTGTGTGGAGTATTTGAAGTCGATTCGATGAGTCTTAAATATTCACATTCATCCACAGGACTGCCAGGACTTTCCAGTTCACAATCGAAATCGAAAAATGAATCCGATTCATGTCTCAGGGGTTGTAAATCTGTGACTGTTTGGCCACCATCGTGTCCGGATACCCAAGTGTTTTTGGGTTCTCCATTGATAATGGGTTGTTCATCACCAGAGTTTTCGCTGTCGTCAGCCTGTCAATACGAAAAAAACAAACATTATTATCGATCATAAATGAATCTATTCGTCAGTCAATCATTCGACGAGTGGGTTACCTGTGAGCCTAACGTGCGCAACTTTGATGACAAACGGCGTGCAAATGCCTCAGCCCGACCTCTACATGATGACATGCCTAGCGTGGGTATTATCGATATGATACTGCAATTATTGGCGTCGGGCGTTCCACTGTAGTGTTGTAAGGGTAAATCGCCTGGACCGTTCATTTACGTCAAACTTTTTTAGCAATTTTGTTTTTGGCCGAACTGCAAAGAGAACAAAGCAACTTATTTTAGTATTATCTTCTGAGAAAATATGTATCTGCATTTATTTCATTTTCTTTTGGCAATTTTATGAAATCATTGAAATTGTTGACCGAATTTTTAAAAAAATTTTCATTTCATTTTATTTAGTATATGACGATGATGAACGTATGATAATATAAATATGCATGTCTGTATGTGCATATTTAGTATATTAATGATGACAAATGAGACATTATTGTGTGGTACATAATATAGTATATAATTTGTTTTGTTTGTAAGAAAACATGGCTATTTTATTTTTTGATGGAAATAAATTTGATTAACTGAATGTAAGATAGAGAGAGAGAGAGAAAGGGCTTGGATCAGGACTATTTAGACTATATAGTAGTATAATAAAGTTGATTTGAATTGATCACCAATTAAAATCAATTTCCCAAACTTAATTTATTATCTCCTCAATATTTAAAACAAAACTCAAAAAATCTAATATAAAGAAAAGAGGTGCCTTGTTTGATGTTTAAGTTTGAAATGTTTCTACGAAATAAGTTCGATTTAAAGATTCTAAAATCTTTCAAACTGCAAGTTCAAAATTACATGTTCCTATTTTGTGTCAATGTAACAATTCTATAAAATATGTTAAACTTTCGTTTGAGGTTGTTACTTGTAACAACACTTATTTGTTATATTGTAATTGACATTTATATCGAAATAATTTGGAAAATGCATATGCGAATTGTACAACACCAATGCAGAGGTCGGTAACAGTGAGGTTGTTACTTGTAACAACACTTATTTGTTATATTGTAATTGACATTTATATCGAAATAATTTGGAAAATGCATATGCGAATTGTACAACACCAATGCAGAGGTCGGTAACAGTGTATACTGGTTAAGTATAGCGAAGTATGAAGATAATTTTGATATTAATGAAATGTTTACATCTTTTGGAAAAATTGTGGCTTTTTCATGATTGGTATAGGTCTCCGCATAACAATCCCGCCCATTTTCTCATCACATTGCAAGCTTTTGCAAACTTTCCAGAATTATTTCTCAAAGCTCACATCCGAAATTGTGCCCAATTTTCTTAATTGAGTCTAGAATACCAAGTATTGAGTTTTGTTAAAATTGGTTCAGATTTTCATATAACCCCGTTATATTATCATCCGATTTCATGCAATATGTACACCAAATTATTACCGTTTGAGTTAAATTCTTGGACGGCGGGCTGTGATACATCATAACGAAATAAAATTCTCTGTACGTGCCTAACCAAAGACACCAACCCTGTCCGATTGACATGAAATTTTGCATAAATATCAGGTAAAAAACTACTTTCCTACTTTTGAACTTTCCTAACAGTTTTTTTATGGATAAAGAAAATAATATTAGGATCTATATTATAAGGAGAGAAGGAAATGTGATATGGGGCCATCATATCTGAAATTAGGAAAAATCGGTTCAAATTTAGATATAGCTCCCATATATATATTCTTCCGATTTTAGGTAAATAGTGCACTAAAGTCCCTATAAATCCTTCGATTTGCACGAAATTTGGCATACCGTAATGAATTAAGTCTAGAAGATTATGTGTTAAATTTCGTGAAAATCGGTTCAGATTTAGATATAGCTCCCATATACATTTTCGTTCGATTTAATGTAAAAAGTGCACCAAAGTCCCTAAGTTTATCTGGTATGAACTAGGATTATTAACATCGCACAAATTTAACAAAATGGCGGATCTGTGAAATTTGATTTTTGGAAAATTTCCTATTTTAACCATAAACCTAAGGAAGATGTAGGTATCGTATGAACAAGGATAAATGTAATCATCCTTGTTCATACCTATAAACGTACTGAATAACGTGTTAAAATTTGGAACCGATTGTTTTTGAGTTATTGTGCCCGCTATTCGTAAAAACGGGGCCGACCATATGATACTCTAAACGACTACCACTGGACTCTTTGGATCTATAATCCGAGCCAGCGCAATACTTCGCGATATCTGCACTCCCTTGACCGATTAGGAGATGTCAACAGCATCAGGGATCTTTTTCGAATCAAGTAAAAAATACTCCATGAAATCCAAATTTTGTTATTTTACTAAATATCATTATCTTGACAGATATTTATATTAGTTGGTCAGATCGCCTTCTCCATGGAAAATTTGTGATGTTCGGCTTTTAATTGTGGCGTCTAGAGCGACCTATTTATCCCCGAAATATCTTCTGATCATAATCGAAAAGTATAGGCGTCGTTCTAGATCATAACCGGAGCCTCATACAAATTTTTCTAGCCATCAGCTCAAAATGTATGCTCTCTAATGTGGTAATAATAATACTAATCAAATCCCATTGTAAGGGACAAAGTTATGTAAATAAATTAAAAGCAAAATATCGAAATCTAAACCGATTTCATCGAAACTTGTCACATCTTCGGCCACATTTTGAGTTCTTCATTTACTTATAAATCCAAATTTCTTGCAAATAGAAGGATATATAGGGACTTTGGTGCACCATTTACATAAAATCGGACGCAAATATATATGGGAGCTCTATCTAAATCTAAACCGATTTTCACGAAATCGAAGGATATATAGGGACTTTGGTGCACTATTTACCTAAAATCGGACGAACCAGAAAAACTGGACCTATATTTATAATTTTTAGTGGAGTAATTTAGTACCCAATAAGAACCCAATTTACAAAATTTCAGCAAATTCAGTTAAAAAACGCGCTCAAGATCCTCAAAATACCGAAAATTTGGGGGTACCCTATATGGGAGCTATGCCTAAACGTGGACCGATTTTCTCCAATTTCAATAGGGTTCGTCCTTGGGCCAATTAAGTGACCTGTGCCAAATTTCATTCAAATCGGATCATAACTGCGACCTGTACTTTGTTAACAAAAATACATATCCGGACAGACGGGCGGACAGACGGACATGCATAAATCGAGTCAGAAAGTGATTCTATGTATATTCTCAAAAGGAACCATGGGTCATCTCGATTATTTTGCCTGTTACAAACATATGCACAAAGACATAATACCCTGTACCACAGTGTGTTGAAGGGTATAAAAACAAAAGAGAACCCGCTGATAAAGTGAATGATTCATTAAAAATTTGTTATTGGCCAAAATTCGCTCATGAGCAATTTTTTTTATTTTTCTACATATCGATGGAAACCTCTACATTCGGCTTACGGAATATATTGCAATTATTGAGCCTTATTTTTCACGTTATAGCCAAAAACTCCTGATTAGTCACTAGTTATGGAACCCCTGAAGCTGATCTGCGAACACATTCTACATCACCTGTTAAGGGTAAGCTTTTTTGTTTAAATTATCGAAGCCTGTTGAACGAAACTTAAAAAAATGCGAAGAGAAATGGTATTTTTTATAATCAACAGATTGATGGGTGGCAATTTTAATACCACCGCTGTTGAATTTAACGATACGATCGTTACAGCGTAGAATAACTGCGTTGAAATCGCAACGTTTGAAGCATGCACATTCATTTCATGGCTAGCATGCAAATTGTACATAAACACACTCAAAAAATCCACCAGTCAGAGCACATGTATTTTGACGTCAATCCACAGAAGCAGATCAGATATTTTAAATTCAACGTATATCCATTTGTATTATCATCTCAGCTCCTGAGAAATTTAAACCGTTGAAAATAATTTAACACATTTACCTTTTATTTTAATATAAAATTAAGTCGGCAATTTAAATAATAAAAACTAATATCACAAAAAACAACAACCTTCAATACTTATGAACGCCAGCGAACTAAACCAATTGATCTATTCAGATGGCAAAATATAGATCTTCACAAAAAGTAAAAACAAACGTGTCTGTGTAAAAAGTGGGCAGGTCTTGTAAAAAAACAAAAAATCACGTGCTCATTACCGCAATATAGTCACACCCCTTTATTTTGCCACACAAAAAATACTTTTGTAAATAAGAGGATATATAATATAGAATTACATTTAACAAAATAAGACTAAAATGTGGTGGTCTATATGTTTATGCAACAAACTAAGTTATACTATAGCAAAAAAATTGATAAGTAATAAGATTATATACAATAATAAATGAGATTTAGATTTTAAGAAATATAATCATGTTAAATATATAATTAAAAAATTGGGTTCAAAATGTTGCCACTGTAGTAGTAAATTAGATCAATAAAAATTATAACATAAAATAAAAACAAATAACTCTAAAACTTAGTGTCTGTTCCCAGTAAAACTTTTCAATTTTTTAACAGGAAAATGTTCTATTTCGATAAATATTAGATTTTCTGGAACAGAACTTTATTTATAGTTAATGTCGTATTAAAATGTTTTAATTTGTCATAAAATTTCAACCACACGATTTTCTAGAACGGGTGTCAATAAACATTCACACATTGTAGCCGACAGTTTGTTGTACACGTTTCACTTCTACCCCCCCCCCCCAGTATTTACTAATTTATTGCTTGTCTATTCATTATTTCGCCTTAATTGTCAATATTATATAAAATAAAATTAAATAAAAATATTTCAAAATTTCATCAGTGAAATCATTCATACAAACAACAGCAATGGCAGCAAAAATTTAAAAAAAAAAACAATCCCAAAATGCAGATGCATCAACGTCATACTACACATACTGGCTAAAGAATAAAGAACAAGAGATACGAAAATTCGACCAGATGTAGAATATAGGGAATGAAAAAAATACTGTAGAAATAAACATACTGTAGAAATTGTATTAAATAAATTACAGTATGAGATCGATTTTTGCCACCACGGCGTACAATGGACTGTTTCAATGTATTTGAGGATACTTATTAAAAGATGTACAGGAATTAGATAGGAATTCGGTTATATATTATTATTATTATTTATTATATTTATTATTATATTTTTGTTTATAAAAACAACAAACTGGGATTCAGCCTGACTATTTTGCAAAAACAAAATTTATTATTATATTATATATTTTTAATTAATAAGTTTGAATTTAGTTTTTTGTCCCTAATCCGATTCTTAAATACGCCAAAAAGTATGCTATAGTTTTGATTGTTATTATAGCATATAATGCTTTTAGATAGGATTGATATAACCCTGCGGTCAATAACCATAAAATTATACGTGGATCAATAAAGCACTGTAGTTCATTTAAAATTTGGATTTTAAAGCGATTTGTTGTTAATTAGTCTACACGGGTCTGAGGTAGATTTAGGAAATCAAACTTATATATACTAGTTTATGTAGGTTGGGGAACACCTACATAAATTAGAACCCCATCTGCAAATATTTGTAGCCCTAGGCAATATGATTTCATCAGGGCAACGTGTAGAAAAAAAATATATGTATATATATATATATATATGATTAATTAAAATTATATTTATGGACATATTTAAAATATTTTTTTTCTTCAGAATTTGATCCAAATACCTCCAATATAGAAAATTTTACATTTTTAATCAAAAACCTACTATATCTTACCCTTCACCACATTGGCTACATATAAGGCATGCCCATATGTACAATATCCTTTTCATGGAATAGTCAGTCACTATGGTCTAAGTAAGCAGTTTAGAAACAAGGCCACCTCCCGCCAGACCAAACTCACACTTTACAAGACGCTGATACTACCCGTACTATTATATGGATCAGAAGCATGGGTACTTGCGCAAGCAGATGAGGCAGCTCTTGGGGTGTTTGAGAGAAAAATTCTCCGAAAGATCTACGGGCCGATCTGCGTCGTATAAAAATGAGCCTACTGATGGTTCCCGTAGAAGGGGAAGGCCACGAATTAGATGGAAAGACCAAGTAGAAAACAACATCTTGGAACGTGGTCGCCCAATTTGGTGGACTTGCGCACAAGACCGACGCGCTTGGTCAGTAAGTAAGTAAGAATAGTCATAGCAACTTTGAAGGACCATTGAAATGGAATTGGATGAAATTAATTGCGTACATAGATAGTTGAACTAAATTAAAACAATCCATACACATACAAATTTGAAAATTTAATGTCAGTGCTCCATTTACATGAAGTCGGACGAAACTATACATGGGAGCTATATATAAACCTGACCCGATTTCAACAAAACTTCGCATACATCAATCCAGATCTATTTCAGTACGCTGTGCAAAATGTTGTCTTAATCGGGCAAATATTGGCAGTATGGTGCTTCATTTACACAAAATCGGAGGAAAATGTATATGGGAGCTATATCTAAATCTAAACCGATCCCAATGAAACTTCGCGTACATAAATTTAATACAGTACTAACACAGTACGCTGTACAATCGGCGAGTGTGCCAATCGGCCTAAATTTGACTCTAAATCTGAACCGATTTCAACAAAACTTGACACACATCAATCAAGACCTAATTCAGTACCCTGTACAAAATTTTCTCTCAATAGACGAATATTGGGAGTTTGGTGCATCATCATAAAATCGGACGAGCATACATCAATCTAGACCTAATTCAGTACTCTATGTAAAATTTTGTCTCAATCGGATCAAATTTAGTGCAACATTTGCATAAAATCGGACGATAATATATATATGGAGCTATATCTAAATCTGAACAGTTTTTTTTCCGAATTTCAATAGGGTTCGTCCTTGGGCCGAACAAGTGACCTATGCCATATTTCATCCAATTCGGATCATAAATGCGACCTGTACTTTGTTTACAATTTAACACCAGCAGATGGACGGACGAACGGACATGCATAAATCGACGAAGTGATTCTATGCATATTCTCCTCGTTTCCTTTTGTCTGTTACAAACATATGCACAAAGACATAATACCCTGTACCACCGTGTGGTGAAGGGTATAAAAATGTACAAATTTATTGATCGTAGAGTTATAAAATAAGGACACAAAAATTATACCGACTATAATATGAGATTTTCTCTAACCTATATATATACATATTCAAATCCCTTATTTATTGTCATAGGTTAGAGATCGGCTTGACTGAACTTATCGATGTTTTTGAACTGGGGATACGAAGTCAAGCGCACTAGTCGACTTTTAAGGGCTAAGCAGAATGCTCGCGTTGAGCGTTTTTTGTTATCGCGTTAACGCACGCAAAAAGTTAAAATATATTTAACTCCAAAGCGCAGCGCACATCAACTTCGAGCGTTTGTGTTATCGTTTCCTTGTGGTTGTTGTATTTTCGATAACACTTAACGCAACGGATGGCTCAACGCGAGCATTCTGCTTAGCCCTTTAAAATATATTTAACTCCGAAGCGCAGCGCACATCAACTTCGAGCGTTTGTGTTATCGTTTCCTTGTGGTTGTTGTATTTTCGATAACACATAACGCAACGGATGGCTCAACACGAGCATTCTGCTTAGCCCTTTAGGCTTTTCGATATTTACCACAGTCCAAAAAGTCGATTTTTAGACTTTTCGATTTTGGCCTTTGACTAAAAAGTCGACTTTCGACTTTTACCGAATAATGCCAAATCGACTAAAATTTTGATGTTTATATGAATTGTTGACAACAGATAAAATAATGTCCTGGAATGTGTAATTTTTGGGTAATTTGGGCTTTATGATAATAAACCAAGTGTTTATGAAGAAAATCGAATTGGAAAAGTCGACTTTGCGATTTGCTCAATGATCAAAAGTCGACTTCGACATTTAGGCAGTACGAAAAGTCGATTAATCGATTAGTCGAAATTCGATTTACTTATCCCTATTTACAACATGTCTCTCACTAAGGGATACACTGGCTGTAATGTGGCATACCGTGGACTTGGTGAGAAACATCTTTTCAAAAAATTTTTCGAAATAAGTTCATATTTGAACGCATAAAGGTCTTGGTCGTAGTTTCCCACCGAAGTGGCTGTAAAGTGGTATTCCGTGATCTTGGAGGGTGAGAAACAAAGTTGCAGAATATTTTCGAAATAAGTACATGTTTGAATGTAGCCCTATAAAAAGTTTGCGGAGTTTTTCGATATTTTGAAAGTGTTAGGTGCAGTTTTTCACTGAAGTAGCTGTAATTTAGTACGCCGTGTTATTGGAGGATTAAACATATCTTTGCAGAACATTTTCGAATAGATCCATGTTTTGGTATATTAAACCTGATTTTATACCTTTTACCATAAAGTGGAGTGCATATTAAATTTGTCATTCCGTTTTCAACACCTCGAGTCTGTCTGTCTGTCTGCTGTTGAAATCACGATAGGGCCCGGAATATTTAAGACAGAGCTCTGAAATTGCGCACAGACATAGCTAGTGCTCCTAGAATGTTTAGTATTATAAATGGGATATATCCACGTTTTGGTGTAGCCCTCACATAACGGTACCCCACCAATATTCGGTATTTTGGGGAATTTTGGACAGGTTTTCAACTGAATTGTCTTTATTTTGTATTTTGGTATCTCATTGACCAATATTGACCCACGTTTAAGGGTAGCCCCCATAATATGGTACCCCCTTTTTTCTCACGTATTTTTTCGGTATGTTCAAGATCGTATCATAACATGAGTTTTCCCCTAGGAGGCATCCATTAATTTTAGATATTTTTAGATATTACCATCCTCATAGTGGAGGGTATTAAAAGATCGGCCGAAAAATTGGACTATGTTTCGGATTAGTTTCGTTTCTGTTTTCTTGCAGACAGGGCAGTTGCATAGTATTTCGATTTCTAGTATTTTGTGGATTTTGGACACATTTTCAACCCAATTGGGTGTTATTCGATGCTTGTACCTATAAATAATAAACTTTGTAAATATTATTTCGGTATTTTGAAATTTTTAGAATATGTGCCATTAAAAGAGGTTATGATGTAGTATTTTTGGCTCCCAGTGGATATCAAAATAACAAATCGACATCAAATTTAACTGAAAATCAACTGAAAATTCATATTTTTGCCCTAAATTAAGACCGTACTGTTATAAGAACTAAGTCAAAATAATGTTTATTTTAAGTGCATTTCTAATTGTTTGGATGTCAGCCATAATTTAAAACGAAAGGCGACGACAATGAAAAATAAAAACAAAAAACAACTAAAAGACAAAACAAAATAAAAACAATAAAAAATAAATCAAAAAATTTATTTGCACTCTTTACTCTTCTGTCTACTGTTTATAAAAAAGTGTGAGTTATTTTTAGCTAAAATAATAAATAAAAATAAAAAATAATTTCAAAAAAATAAAAAAACACTCAAGATAAATAAATAATATTTTTTTTTTTTTTTTTTTTTTTTGAGAAAACGCGACTTTTGTCGCATATTGTGCAGCATTCAAATTAACCAAACGAACAAGAGCGCACATAGTCACATCTTGCACACCCACACATCTGCAACGACTGGCTATTAGTACAGTTTTTTATTGGTGGGTGGGAGGTTTTTGGGAAGAGAAATGTCACACATTTGTTTTGTTTCTTTTTTATTTTTATCATCTGGCCATTTGCAAAGATCATCAGATCAGCTGAGGAATTTGCATTACGCGCAACAAACTCGTGATGCAAATCGAGCAACAAATCGTCGACAGTGGAATTGTACACAAACTGGCAGATAAACTGATTTCTGGTTTAAAACGGAAGTTTGTCGCGATTTCCTCCTACACACAGAAAAATGTAGAGTAAAAAGGACGTGCGCCAAACAGATGTTGTAACACACACACTATTGATACAACAAATTGTTGTTGGTGTTGTTGTTTTAGGCCGTTGTGATTAATTTTATTCTTTTTTCATATCCCATTTGTTATTTCCTTACATTGTTGCCAAGTATTTCGTTTTTTTTTTTCTAACCCAACAGAAATTAACCCCTTATCTTAATCAGGTTCAAGGCCAAATCATATAATTAGCCAATTTGGTGTATTTCTTAATCGTTCAGTAGTTGCCAGAACTATTGTTGTTCCGCTGAGTAGTAGTTGTTGTTAGGTAAATAAAAACCAAATTTCTTTTTGTCGAAATTCAATTGAGGGATTGCGATTTTTTGTCGTTTGCAGATCCCTGTTCATCGCCAGATGTCTTTTTACAATTTGGTTTATCTCAAAATTTGTATTTCATGATTTGTTTTCAGTTTTTTTGTGTGTGTTCAGTTTTTTTAGTTAAATGAAATGTATATAGTATGACAATTTTGAAATGCCAATGTTGTCGTCACGTAGGTGAAATATGTATATATGTAACAAGTTTAATATAAAGATGGCGCTAGTTCTTTTGCAGACCGCACGACACTATACAATTTCAGGCCCCACAAACCACTGAATCGAATACTAGGTATTATATGTATATGAGAGATATATCTGAAACTATACCTATTTCAATCAAAATGCATCATGACACCATCGTTATAGAATTTTTATTACAAATGCATCAATATGAAATCTGAAAGCAAAAATCTACACACAAAGTGATTTGAGGTTGATCTAAAAAAGTAGTTAATTATTTTTTTGACATGGTTTAGTGTATAATATAGATGTGGCACCATTATAAGTACCCCACCATCCATCCCTGTTCCCCCTTTCACAATTTCAAACTAGTAAGGAAAGTAGTAAAATTGGACTGGCCCGACTATATGATAACCTTCACCACTTTATGTATATTGTACATATGTATCCTACCAATTTCATGTCAATGTTCTCTTCGCTAAATTTAATTTCAATCGATCAGAGTAAGAGTAAGAATCGTTTGCTTACAATGGGACAAATTTATGGAAATCGATTTATAGCAAACTTGATACACGCTACATAGTATGCCGCACTGTTAAATATATGGTACGCTGTGTAAAATTTCATGTCAATCCGACAAACATTAGGAATTTGGTGCACCATTTACCTAAAATCGGCCAATATCTAAATCTGAACCGATATTCTCGGAACTTAACACACATCATTCTAGACTTATTTAAGTACGCCATGCCAAATTTCATGAAAATCGGAGGATATTTGGGGACTTTCGTGCACTATTTAAAAAAAAATCGGACAAAAATATATACGGGAGCTATAACTAAATCTGAACCGATTTTCACGAAACTTAGCACACATCATTCTAGACCTAATGTAGTACCCTATGCCAAATTTCGCGCAAATCGAAAATTATATGGGGGCTTTGGTGGCCCATTTTCCTTAAATCGGACGAAACTATATATGTGAGCTATATTTAAATCTGATCCGATTTTCTCGAAAGTTAACAAACATCATTCCAGGCTTAGATCAGTACGACATGCCAAATTTCGTGCAAATCGAAAGATATACAGGGACCTTCGTGTACCATTTACCTAAAATCGGGCCAAACTATATATGGGAGCTATAACTAAATCTGATCCGATTTTCACGAAACTTAGAACTAGACTTAATTCAGTACGCTATTCCAAATTTCGTGCAAATCGAAAGATATATAGGGACTTTGGTGCCTATATCGGATGAAAAATATGCGATCTGTACTTTGTTTACAATTTAACATCTACAGACGGACGAACGGACATGCATAAATCGACTCAGAAAGTGATTCTATGCATATTCTGGAAAGGAACCATGTGTCTATCTCGTTTCCTTTTGCCTGTTACAAACATATGCACAAAGATTTAATACCCTGTACCACAGTGTGGTGACCTGAAGGACCTCTAATAAAGTTCTTACAAATCAAGTGTATATTCGGATTAAAACTTCAAAGCCTTTTTTTTAGCAAGACTATAAATCAGCCTCCAACATAAAAAATTCTGGAACATAGAATGTTTGCAACTACACCTCGCCGGTGTATTGCGGTAGTAATGTTTCTGTCTTTCCTTGCCGACCTCAGACTTTATGTCAGGCGAAACTATTTATATTTTCTATAGGTCCCACGAAGGCAATCGAGGTAGTATGTTCGATCCGAGCTACGACATAGGTTTGGGGTAGTCCCCATATAACTTTACCTCCAAATTTGCGCTATTTTAAGATTTTGGCACTCGTCTTTTAACCGAATTTGCTGGAATTTAGTATTTTGTGTTCTCAGTGGGTAAAAATATCACGACTAATATATATAAACTTTTTCGGGTAACCTCATATAACGCTACTCCTTACATTCGGTATTTTGGGGAGCTTAGGCACATTTTCCAACCGAAGTGGCTGCAGTTTGCTATTTTTTATTCCCTTTGGCACGAAACGTCCCCTTGATGGGGTAGTCCTTATATAACCCACTTTATACATATTAAATTTGTCATTCCGTTTGCAACACCTTGAAATATTCACAGTAGACCCCATAAAGTATATATATTCTTAATCAGAATAAAATTCTATGCATGTCCGTCTGTCCGTCTGTTGAAATCACTACAAAGATCGCAATATTTAAAATAGAGCTCTTAAATTTGTACACAGACTTTACTAGTACTCCTAGGGTGTTGGATTTTGAACACGTTTGTCCACCTAATTACAGTCAATTAGGTATTTTGGATTTACATTACATAGCACATCACCGTAATAAAATGTATTAATATTGGCACAAGTTTCAGGATAGGCCCCATATAATGGTACCTCCCCATATTCGGTATTTTCGACAGGTTTTTGAATGTCATCCTCAGTGTGGAGAGTATAAATAGGTCGGCCGGGCCGAACTTAACATCGTTTTAAATTGTTTATTTTGCATTAGTCGTGTGTTGGAATGTATGTATGTATATTCGTATTCTACTAAACTAGGGGGGGGGGGGTTATTCTGATGCCTAATGTTGTTTATATAATATAAAAATCTCTTCCAAGACGATTTATCCCCATATAATGTTACTTCCAGATTTTCAGTATTTAAAACATTTAGCGTGAAGGAAAGAATCGAGATACAACACTTAAAAATTAGGTACGTTGGTCCCCTCACATGACTCTAAATTGAAATATTTTGAGGATGTTAGACACCTACCATGCGTTATCAATAACGGTCCATGTTTTATTAAGAAAAAATTTATGTATACAGGGTGAGATGAAAAAACTGCAACCAACTTCAACTGCTGTCATTTCTAAGCCACTCGTCCACTATTTCAGTGACAGCTCATTATATTTTTTACAAGTATCTCGTCGATCGTGATAAATAAAGCAAAAAGTAACCAGTGCGCGGAGCGGTATAGTCGGGGACGGGGCCGACAATATGATACCCTACACAACTTCCACCAAAATCTAACTTACTATGGTTCTATATTCAGAGCTTTGACAGTATTTCGCAATCTAATTCTAATATTCAGTACTCCGGGACTGTACTTGTCCAGATTTTTATTACAGTGGGTTATGTTGTGATGTTGGGCTCTCAATTGTAGCCTATAGGTCGAATAGAATAAAACACTAAAAATAAGTTTACGGTCCACTTCATCTCAAAATTATTATCTGATCATCACCGAAAATTATAGGCGTTGTCCTGGACCATAACTGAAATCTAATGGAAAATTTCAAAGCGACAGGGCTATATTTCCGCCCTCTAGTGTGGTAATGGGTTACTAAATAATATCTGAATACGTAAGCACCTGTAATTATTTACGTGCAACTCCCACATCTGAGTACATAGTACCATAAAATTGGTATCAATTTAAATGTGAACTCCTCTTCAACATACGGTCAACTTGTCGGGTGTAGATCCTTCAGGGGCAAATATATACGCCATAGAATACAAATGTTGTCAACTTGTCGGGTGTAGGTCCTTCAGGGACAAATATATACGCCATAGAATACAAATGTTGTAATTTTTCACACAAAAGTCAGGGTCCAATTGATCAGCTAAATATTGACCGATCTTTATCAAAACAGGCCTGCTTATTCTTAGGCCCGATCCCCTTCTCCATGTAAAATTTCACGATGTTCAGACCATAACTGCGGCCTGTGGAGCGACAAGAAAAACCGACAAAAATTTAGTATTTGGTCCATTTCATCCCCTAAATATTAACCAATCTTTATTAAAAACAATAGGTCAGAACCCATCCTACATGCAAAGTTTCGTGAAGATTGGTCCATAACTGTGGCCTGTATCGTGTTTACAAATTATAATGGACAGACGGATGAACGGACGGACACACATGTCTAGATCGACTCAGCTAGTCGAGATATGACGATCGGTATACTTGAAGGTGGGTCTAGGACCAATATTTCGTGGCGTTACAAACTCTTGGGGCTGCACAAAGCTATAATACCCTACAACATAGTTGTGTAGGGTATAACAAGAGAACTCCCTGGCTGCATCTTATAACGTTAAACAGCTAATATGGACCAAATCTCAATGATGACAATTTTGGAAAATAAACTATATCTGTAGTCTTTGGTGGTAATCGGTTCATATTAATGGCCCAACAACTGTTCGGAAAAAGTGGACCATAAGTTTTGTGTAAAACCTAAAAAAACTTGACCCTGCGAATTTGAAAATATATAAATATCAAATTAATTTTACGTTTATGGTTTCACATGATTGCATATTTTGCTCGTATTTGGGGTCTATCACCGCAGAAAGTTAAAATCTTTGGGGAGTCTCATATCCGACTATACTATTTTGTTTGCATCGATACTCAAATCGATTATTATTGTGAAATTTTGTTCTTATACGTTTCATTGCAACACAGAAATGCAGTGGTGTCTTGCCGCAACGTCCCGGTCATTTCTACGTAGTCAATTATGAAACAAATTTGAAAAGGGCGTAACGACTGACAATATCTCATATTAACACTTTCTTATTTATTTCATTGCAATGCAATGTGAAAGTGTGCTTGTTATTAGCCAAACTAATTATTAAAAGCGGTTGAATACAATTTCAATGAAGTGTCAATTTTTAATTGACTTGCTAATTAAGAAAACACAGCAAAAATCATATATATATATATATATATATATAGCAACAATTTTAAAATTAAATTATTTCACTTAAAATACTTAAAAAATAAAAAACAAAACATTTTTAAGCAAAATAAAACAGTTGATGTCTCTAAGCAGATGTTCATTGGGGGTTTTCAATAAATAAAAAAACATTCATATTATGCAAATCTTAACACGAGAAAGCATTTGTTTGGTTTTTCATCACATACGTATTTATTTTCAAATTAATTTCAGTTTTTCCAAAGTTTGTTTGTTTGTTTGTTATGAAAAAATGTCACATGACTTATAAATTATTTCCTGGATATGTTTTCGCAATACGATGTTTTTTTTTATTAAATGGCGACACGTTTTCTTTGTGTTGCTTTTTTTAAATTGCTTCAAAAAAATTTGCAGAGACAAAGAAAGAAAATTTTAAAAATAAAAATTTAACACCCACGAAAAAGTGAAAACAATTTTTTTTTTAATTTTTAAAAACAAAATTAATGATGAAATTAGTTTGCTTGTTATTATTAATAATGTTTTTTAATTGGTTATACATACATATTGATGTACATATATAATGAAGAGCATACAAAAACAAATTATGTTTCATGTTTTGTAGATATGTACGGATATATTTGGCAAATGCGTGCGGTTCAATGAATGTGCAGCGTATTTTTTCTTTAGATATTTTCATTTATGTTGATTAATAAATTCGACCATCTCCCAGTCTTTATGTCAAGGGAGAGATAAAGAAAGAGATATTTATTTTAGTACTCAATGACTTGCTAAAATATAGCATTTTTTCATTCAATATTTGTTTCTAGAAAATCTTTATAGATTTAGTTTGCCGCGTGATTAAGAAAAATCTTATTTTATGAATAGTTTTTGTGTGCAAAGTTCACATTTGTGATCTTGTGGTTGTAGTTATGTGTGGAGGATTATGATGTGTTGAATTTGGAAGATATGCTGATGAAATGAAATGATTTCTTAAAACCTTTAAAATTTCATAATCATGAATATAACAGAGGAAAAATTCAGAATCAGAATCACAAAACAAGTAATTAACATTTAAAAAAAAAATAATAATCAGAGATTTCGCTATATAACCTTACAAGCCTTACGCCACAGTTGGTTGTAGATTAGTTATTTTAATAAAATATTCATTTCCCATAATTATTTTAAATACAATTCTTTTATTTTTCATAAATTTGTTTAGATGAAAACCAGGTAATTGAATAAAAAATTAATCAATTTTATTTAATATTAAAAAAATATTTTTTGAAAATTCAAAAAAAAATTGAACATTCCCAACATAGACCCATTAGGCTTTTTGGCTTTTTTTCTCAAAAATGATTTGCTGTTGTTTGATAACTTTGTATAGATAAAAACCAATATGGCAACAAGTAACTAAATAAAAAAATTATTAAATTTTATTTAACATTCTCAATATATATATATATATATATATAGGGGAGAGGGGGGCACCTTTGAACACTTTTTGCTTTCAAGCCTCATAAAATTTTTATACCCTTCACCACACTGTGGTACAGGGTATTATGTCTTTGTGCATATGTTTGTAACAGGCAAAAATAATCGAGATAGACCCATGGTTCCTTTTGAGAATATGCATAGAATCACTTTCTGAGCCGATTTATGCATGTCCGTCTGTCCGTCCGTCCGTCTGTCCGTCCATGTATTTTTGTTAACAAAGTACAGGTCGCATTTATGATCCGATTTGGAGGAAATTTGGCACAGGTCACTTAATTGGCCCAAGGACGAAACCTATTGAAATTGGGGAAAATCGGTCCACGTTTAGGCATAGCTCCCTTATAAGGGTACCCCAAAATGTTCGGTATTTTGAGGTTCTTGAGCGCGTTTTTTAACTGAATTCGCTAAAATTTAGTACTTTGAGTTCTTATTGGGTAGCAAATCTCTCTACCAAAAATTATATATAAAGGTAAATTTTTTCGGATAGCCCCCATATAAGGGTACCCCCAAATTTTCGGTATTTTGAGGTTCTTGAGCGCGTTTTTTAACTGAATTCGCTGAAATTTGGTACATTGAGTTCTTATTGGGTAGCAAATCTCCCTACCAAAAATTATAAATAAAGGTCCATTTTTTCGGATAGCCCCCATATAAGATTACCCCAAATTTTCGGTATTTTGGGGGTTTTGATAGCATTTTTCGACCGAATTTGCTGAAATTTGGTACTTTGTGTTCTCATTGGGTAGCAAATCTCCCTACCAAAAATTAAAAATAAATGTCCTTTTTTTCGGATAGCCCCCATATAAGGGTACCCCCAATTTTCGGTATTTTCGGGTTCTAGGGCTTGTTTTATAACTGAATTCTCTGAAATTTTGTACATTGGGTTCTTATTGGGTACCAAATTACTCCACTAAAAATTATAAATATAGGTCTAGTTTTTCTGGTAGTCCCCATATAACGGTACCCCAAATTTTTGGTATTTTGGGGGTTCTGATCGTATTTTTCAACCAAATTGACTGTAATTTAGTACGTCGAGTTCTTATTAGGTAGCACATCTCTACACTATAAATATTGGTCAATTTTTTCTGGTAGCCCCCAGGTTTTGAGATTCTTGAACCAATTTTTTTTCTGGCACAGGATATTATGTTTTTGTGCATATGTTTGTAACAGGCAGAAGAAAACGAGACTGACACATACGACTTCTGTTAGGATTCATTTGTTGAATATACTCAAAGTGGTGAAGGGTAGCATATAGTCGGCCCCGTCCGACTTTACTACTTTCCTTACTGGTTTATTTTATAATTTTTGGTTTCTTATAAATTTTAACTAATAGGTACGTATGTAACCTTTACAATGAATATACATATGACATACTTTAAGCTTAATATAAATATTTTATTGCTTTTTTAAGGGAGGAAGTCAAAGAAAGTCAAATTAATATGGTGAAAAATACAGTTGATTTCGTAGTCTTATTAGCGGGATGAAAAAAATTAAACCCAGATTTTATGAGCGCTGTTCAAAGGTGCCCCCGTTCAAAAGGTGCCCCCCTCTCCCCTACATATAATTTTTTTTAAATTCAAAATTATGTTAATTTATTTTTTAATTAAATATCAGAACATCCCCAAAATATGTCCATTCGACTTTTGAATTTGTATACCCTTCACCACACTGTGGTACTGTGGGGTATTATGTCTTTGTGCATATGTTTGTAACTGACAAAACGAATGGAGATAGATCCATGAGAATATGCATGGAATCACTTTCTGAGTCGATTTATGCATGTCCGTCTGTCCGTCCATGTATTTGAGCAAGGTGCAGATCGCATTTATGATCCGATTTAGATGAAATTTGGTACAGCTCACTTATTTGGCCCAGGGATGAACCCTATTGAAATTGGAGAAAATCGGTTCAGATTTAGATATATCTCCCATATATATTTTCGTCAGATTTTATGACTAAAGCTTTTATATTTCTCTGGATTTGAATGAAATTGTGCATAACGCACTGAATTGAGTCTAGAATGGTGTGTGCTAAGTTTTGTGCAAATCGGTTCCGATTTAGATATAGCTCCCATATATATTTTCGTCCGATTTAATGTAAATTGTATACCAAAGAACCAAAGTGTGGTCAACAATGTTGTTCATTGTACCGAAGTTGGTATAGCCTTACATGAATAAAGTTTTCTTGGAATCGGTTCAGATTTACATATAGCTCCTATATATATTTATATATATATATATATATATTTTCGTCAGATTTTAAGTAAATGGTAAACTAAAGACCCATAGCTAGGCCGATTGACACCACGTACGGGAGTTAATATATATTAATCTCTGGCAAGTTTCGTTGAAATCGGTTCAGATATTGTACACCAAATAATCAATTGATGTTAACACGTTTACATATAGATAAAGATCATATATTTAAGTTCGTTCAATTTCATGTCAATGTTTCTTCAAGAATGCGACGTCTGTTAGGGTACAAATGAATAATGTACCCAACGTGGTGAAGGATATCGTATAGTCGGCCCAGTATGACTATACTACTCTCCTTACTGTTTTTTCGGGATCTTACGCATTTATCCATGATTCGTCGCCTGTGACGATTTTATAAACTGTTCCATCGATTCATCGCCATACATAATTTAAGGTTCATCGATCCACTTTTGCTTTGATAACTCAAAGCGAAAGTTTGGGCAAATGTATGCTATTGGGCCTCTGTTACTCAAGTATGTGGAAAATTTTTAGGAAGGAAGTAGGTGTGGAGCCTTTCAAAATACTGCTGGTGCAAGAATTGAACCCGTATAATCTGCCGCAATACAGAATTTTGTTGAATGCGCTCGTGGATAGTTGACGGAAAATCCACATTATGAGAGCATGCTAAAATTGAAGTAAGCAATCGGAGTAACTTATGTGGACCGTACTATAGATTCAAATAAAGTTTCCTGCATTTGTCTGAATATTATGATTTGTTATTTAACTTCCTATAACTCTTAACAAACCTTTACATGAAAAAATCGACCCTTCATCAACACTCCTTAAAATTATACAATTGAAATAAAACGAAAGGAAGGAGATCAGGCACAAATGGTTGAAAATTTTAAAACTTATGAAATTGTATACAAAAATTATACTTTGTGCTTCTGTGTTTTATAAAGTACATTGCTCACGTTTCTAAACACGTGTATAAGAATTACAAAAATATATTTTTTTTTACTTTATAGTAAAATGTATTGCCAATTTGGCAGAACTGTCAAAACACATCAACTTCTCAGTCTTCAAAGTGATTGTATTATTCTATGCCTATGAAAAAAAAAACAACGAAAAATTAATCGTAGAAAATATAATATACCTATATATATATATATATATATATATATTACCTACCTATTATTGTTTAGATTAACTGATTGAATAGCCCTTTAAACAAATTCAATTCTGGCGCCTTTATTAAAATATCATACCCCTTTTTCGAACCCCTTATATATCAGTGCATAGTAAAAATAAAGAATAAAAAACTCACAATTTTAGAATTTGTTTAGATTGCAGATGCTATAAATAACAAGTAAATGCTAATAATAAACAAATGAAATTCAATACAGTTGTATGTATTAAATAAATAGAAAATAATGCAAAAAAATCACTGAACCATAAATGATTATTCGAATTTATATTAATTGTTTAAACAATAACTCATGTATAAATAAACAAATGTGGGCAATTTGGTTGAAACCGGATTGCTTTTGATGACAAAGGGGTAAAGTGATAGGGAAATCATAATCAGTGGCCAAATGGCTAGACTAAATCATAATTTAACAAATTTATTGTAATCCTCCGACATTTTTTAGAGGGGGATGAGAGAACGTCTTAGAATTTTATATTGTATATATCAGTTGTTGCAAATATCGCTACTAAAATTACACTTTCATGTATATCCGAGAAATGTATGAAATGTATTTTCATTGAAAATCATTTTGACCGATGAGACCCATTTCCACTTCAATTGCTCTGCCAACAAGCAAAATTGTCGCATAACTACAGAGTTATTGTTGAGACATCTCTTCATTGGACCTTAAATTACCGAAAATGAGGTTGTGTTAGTATTTAACGAAACCTTTGCTCCTTTACGAGAAAACTTTCCAGAGGTATTAATACTATTGAACATGTGAATTAACACATTGCGACTTCTTTCTATGGGACCACGTGAAAAATGGCGGGCACGATAACTCAAAAACTAATAATATAATCGAATTCCACATTTTTACACGTTTATCTGTGAGTGTATA
>NW_026879448.1:0-26219 GCF_032173495.1 Musca vetustissima
ATATTTTTTGCTCTGCCCACCAAAGTCTCTCTAGTGAGCGGAACATCTAGACCTTCTTCCTTTAATATTGATAAAAGACTTTCCAAACATTTCTTTGAAGGATTCGTTTCCATGCACCACTTTTTAAGTTTGTCCCGCAACATTAATTTCGGAACTGCAAAATCTTCCATTCCATTTTCCACGAAATCATTTATAAAATCTCCACCGTTTGACACAAATTCACTTTCACTATTTTCTTGTTCACATTGCAAACTTCTGTTTTTATACAATATTTTTTGTTTTTTAATTAATCTTTTATAATTTCTTTTACTCATTTTGTTTATATATTTAATAAATAATCACCTTTTTAACAATAAAACACACAAAACAAATTAATTGCCGATAAAAACGCGTTGTTTCGATGCGATCTACAAAAAAATTACATAAAAATGTGTATATATTCAATATGTTTTAATGACAATAAAAGAAAAGCCAACTGTCGACATTGTCAGTAGAAATACACTACAATCAGTGTCCCAAACCAAACTCTACTCGTAAATTGTTGAAATTTGAACTAGTACAATTGTCTGTAGAAATAAAGTGGTAATATAAGATACACATGGATCTTTGCTCGCAGCAGGGTATGTACAATAAACTAAGAGCTAACTTAGTTGGCAGGGATTTTTATTTATAAAACTATTTATGTTTTTCTGTTATTCTGTCTGCTGTTGCAGATATTTGGCTTGGACGAAGAATACGGTAAACGGAAGTTTGTTATTTATGGATTGTTATGAAAAAAAAAACGTTTTCTATTTAGTCGTGGGTGGGGAGAAAAGTAAGTGGCATACTTTTATTATTATTATTATTACATCCCCCACCTTACGAGAAACTAATAATTTTATACAAAAATATGTTGTAGATATGTGGGGGTGAGTGGCAAATACGCAATTACAATGGCTTTTAAATATATTTTAAAAACAAAGTGACAATTGAACAAAGTTAGTAATAAGGGTCGTTAGTCAACAAGGGGAAATATTAACACGTGGGCAGAATCATGGGAGTTTCTGTTTTTATTCCAAAAGTTGTATACGATATAAGACAAATTTTTTGGTCGCTTAGTACATCTATTAACTATTATTTATTTACATAATTATAGAGTATTTTTGGAAACAAAACTCCTGGATTTTCATTTCTAGAATGAAATACACAATGGCAAGTTCGAGAATAATATTATTCTAAAAATACCTATAATTTCATAATTACTGTGGAACAGGGTATTATGTCTTTGCGCATATGTTTGTAACAGGCAAAAAGACACGAGATAGAAATATGGTTCCGTCCGTCTGTCCATCTCTCTGTCTGTCCATGTTAAATTGCAAACAAACTACAGGTCGCATTTATGATTCAAATCGGATGAAATTTGGCACAGCTCATTTATTTGGCCCAAGGACGAACCCTATTGAAATTGGAAAATATCGGTTCAGATTCAAAGTCCCTATATATCCTTCAATTTGTACGAAATTTGACTCAGTGTACTGATGGGCTAGAATGATGTTTGCTAAGTTTTGTAAAAATCGGTTGAGATTTAGATATAGTTCCTATATATTTTCGTCTGATTTAAGGTAAATGGTGTACCAAAGTCCCTACATATTTTTTGATTAAACGAAATTTGGCGCAGCGTACTGACTTAGGCCTAGAATGATGTGTGCTAAGTTTCATGAAAATCGGTTCAGATTTAGATATAGCTCCCATATATATATTTTCGTCGATTTAAGGAAAATGGTG
Organism: Musca vetustissima; assembly: GCF_032173495.1. Taxonomy (NCBI): domain Eukaryota; kingdom Metazoa; phylum Arthropoda; class Insecta; order Diptera; family Muscidae; genus Musca; species Musca vetustissima. The sequence goes on from NW_026879448.1 coordinate 1,765, forward strand.
CAAGAAAGTCCAATATTACTATATCGCAATATTGGTTCTAGAACCCACGGTGTTTCAAAAAATTTGGAGTCGATTTACAAATGTCGTCCGTCTAGCCGGCTTGTGCGCACGATAATTCTCGAAGGGAACAACCAATTTCGTCTAAACTTTGCACATCGTAAGATTTCTCCCAAACTTAGTTTAAGACCGCAGACGGGAAATATTGGTCCACTTCTTCGGGAAAATCCCACACAATATGGCCAAAATTGTGCAAATAGTGCAATAGTGAAAGACTATTGGATTAGATTAAGTCTAGATTAAGTCCGAAGGCGGGACTCATTTGGTCTACTCATTCCAGTACCTCCCACATAAATGGTCAATATTTTCAATATTTATAATTCCAATATCAGGCGAATGGACATTCCATTGAACCAAACATTGTACAACCTGTTACCTTTACCAAACCTATATAAAGTCTGGTATCTCCCCCACAAGCGGTAATTTTTTTAAATCCAATATTAGACGAATGAAATGTCCGAGATGAACCAAACTTTACACAACCTATTACCATTTCCAAGCCTAGATATAGTCCGAAGGTGTGGCCCGTCGGCTTCCCCATCTGCTACCTCCTCTACAAATGGCAAATGTTTTATATAAACTTGTAAATTTAATTTGAACCGATTTGATCAACATTGAATCCGAAGCCTCTTTGATATAAACGAACAATAAAACCTGTGTGTAATTCCGAAGAACTTCGCAAAGCATCGGTTAAGGCAAATTGTCACATCTTTCCACAAAGAAAAAAAGGTTCCTCCCGTTCCAAATTTAGTATTTGGAACGTTATACATTTTCCCACCAAAGTAATTGTACTTTTTTTGTATTTTGAAGATTTTAGCCACATTTACCATTTGAAGTGGCAGTAGGACAAACCCTATTAAAATCGTTGAAAATCCATTCATATTTAGATAAAGCTCCCATATATTTTCGTCCTATTTTAATTAAATGGTGTACCAAAGTCCCATTATATGGCACATCATTTTTGTGTGATGTTTGGATTCAGATATACTTCCGTCCGATTGTAGGTAAATGGTGCATTAAAAAAACAAAGTTATGCTGATTCGGCACATCATTTTGCAAAAAATACTGAAGTTATTATAAACTCCGGCAATTTTCGTTGAAATCTGTTCAGATATATATTTTTGTCCGATTTTAGGTAATTGATCTCCAAACTCCTCATGGTTGTCAGATTTACACGTATAAAACAGAACTTTGTTGTTGAGTTTTGTAGAAATTGGTGCAGATGTAGATATAGCTCCCATATATATTTTCGACCGACTTCGCGTTAATAGTGTACAAAATAATCAAAGGACTGTCCGACTGAGTTTGCTTTAAATCGATTTACATAATTTTGTCCAATTGTAAAAAAAAACTACTCTAAATCTGTTCAAATGAAGAATGCAGAATATCATGTGTATATATTGGTTTAAGTTAGACGAATTTCATTTCAATTGTCCATATATGTGGTTTCTTGTCTTGTCCGACTTTAGTACTTTCCTTAATGGTTATACCCTTCACCAAACTGTGGTGTACAGGGTATTATGTCTTTGTGCATTTGTTTGCAACAGGCAAAAGGAATCGAGATAGACCCATGGTTCCGTTTGAGTATATGCATAGAATCGCTTACTTAGTCGTTTTTTGCCGTCCGTCCCTCTGTTGATGTTATATTATAAACAAAGTACAGGTCACATTTATAATCCAATTAGGATGATATTTGGCACAGCCCATATATTTGGTTAGATTTAAGATAGCTCCCATATATATTTTTGTCCGATTTAATATAAATGGTGCACTAAAGTCCCTATATATATTTCGATTTGCAGGAAATTTCGTATAGCCTACTGAATTCAGTCTAGAAATTCAGTGAAAATCGGTTCAAATTACATACAGCTGCAATATATAGTTTCGCCCGATTTAACACTAGAAAGACGGGAATTTTATATATACCTATATTGCCTAAAATCGGCCAAAATGACCTCATTCTGAAAGAATTTTTATTGCGTAAAGAAATTTTTTTAAACTATTTTTTTAATATCTTTTTACATTATTTACAATCATACAAAACGTTGTCATTATTTGTTTTCGTGGTAGGGCTCTCGAGTTTCTCCTTTTGAAAAATAAGAGCGCGGACAAAATGTTCGAAAAAGTGGAAGTCTTTACTCTGAAAGTGAAATTGACTGGAAATATAAAATTTATTTTTCCCGATTTTTATGTTCGTTTGTGTTTCTAGAGTAGCAAACGGGTTTCGATGTTGTTGTACTGATCTGTTCATATAAGAAATTTACTTTATACAATAAAAAAAGTAGTTTGAGTATTTAATATTTCACAAAAGGTCAAAATGACCGCTTTTAGGCAATATAGGTATAGCACATGTGAATACGGGGAATGAAAGAGGGGAGGAAGCAGCTACTATGATTAATAAAAGTAGTTCAATGGAGTACAAAAAGTCACCAAATTTTAAAAAGCTGGGTCATAATATACACGATTGTTTTTGTACTTGAAATTTAAAAACGGTCAAAATGTAAATGTAAAGTAAATGGTGCACCAATGTCCCTATACATCTTTCGATTTGAATTGCGTTTATAATAATGTGTGCTAAGTTTCACACATCACCAAACCCCTCATGTTTGTCAGATTGACACGTATTAAATTGAACCTTTTTTGAGTTTTTTAGAAATTAATAGCGTCCACATATATTTTCGATCAACTTCGTATTAATTTTGCACCAAATAATCAATTGGTGTCCGACGGTGATTTGCTTTAAATTGATTTACATAATTTTGACCCATTGTAAACAAACGAGTCTAAATCTATCAGAATGAAGAATACATAATGTCATGTGTATGGATTGATTTACGTCGGTTCACGTATGATAAAGATTACATATTTAAGTTCGACGAATTTTATTTTAATAGACCTGCTGTTGAATATACCCGAAGTATTGAAGGGATATTATATATTCGGTTCCGTCCGATTTTATTACTTTCCTTATTGGTTTTTAGTATATTGATATTACTAGGTCAATTTTCCAAATAGAGTATCTGGAATTTGGGTTACATAATTCGTTTTGATTTTAAAGTTTTGGAAAAGATTTAGGTCTCGCACAACTTGGATTGTCAGTTTTTATGGGTCAGAATCATTATATGGGTATAAAGCCAACACATGAGCTTTGAAATTTTTCATTTCATTCTTTATTATACACTACAAGAATCATGTGTGCAAATATATGTCTACTTCGGTTGAAATTCAGCTTAAATTATTGGAAATATGAAGAATTTTATACCGATATATCAAGGACGTACCAGGAGAAGTATTCGATGATGCAGCAAATTAATTAAGACCCATTTATAGAAATTAGTCGGACTATATTCATCAATTAATTCGACAATTAATGAATTAAATCAAGACATATTTTTGTTAATATATTAAAATCAGCTAAAACTGTTTCGGAAATAAACGTGGTTTGGAACATTTATTGATTAACACAAATGTTCTAGCTGGGGATGGTGTTTAAAAACAACATTTGAGAGCATAAGATAAAATCGATGACTTCTGAATATTTCCTTTTTAAATATTATTTCCCATAGCCTTTGATATGTAACAAATTAATTTTTTCTCTTTTCTTTGGGTTTCGCGATATCTTTCTTTTTCTTTAATGTCAATTCATCTTATTGCCATCCTCTCGTTATAAATCAGAACTGATTTAGTTTTCCCAGACATCAAACATATTCTACAGGGTGAAAATTGGTACAACAAGATTAAAATATTAATATAGATGGAGATAATATTTTAAAAGTTTAACCTAAAATGTTGAAATTTTCCTTTTTTCCTATGCAATAGATTATGTTAAAAAAATTAAATTTAATTAGTTTCAATTAGTTTCAATATTAATTACTTCTTGAACATGTGTATTTAATTTATTGTTCTCCAAAATAATATTGTTCAGGAATTCTGAAATGTAACAAATTTCTAAATACCAAACTTATTGATAGTTGTTATCTTAAATTAAGCTATGACGTCATATAGTTATTATTACTTACATTCTATATAAGTTATTATTCTTCTTATTTGACTATCTTAATTTCAAACATTTAATTAATTACATTAATTACTATAATTAAAAAAGTAATTTTACAACATACCTGCATCTTTTTATCCAATACGATATGGCAGCAATACCCACTAAAAGTATGGCACCCAAAGCACACCAGAGAATATTCTGTAAACGGATATAGATATTAGATATATATGAATATATTACGATAGAATACAGTATAGAGGTAAATTAGGGAAATTCGAATTCAGTGGAGACATTAAATAAAAATTAAATAATGAATATCATGTCTAGTGGCATGCTAGTATGCCACACTTGGGTATTATGCTATTAAATGTAATCTGAAATCGAAACGCTAATTCATGAAGTTTCAAGTTGTATTTTGTAATGGATTGAAAGTTTATCTTATAATAAGGAGGACGGATTGCAGTTAATAATGAAAAACCAGTGAGCGGAGCAGTATAGTCAGACGGGGCCGACCATACCACTGGGAGCTCCGTTTCGGCGTATTCCGAGCCTGAGGAATATTTTGCAATATCTTGACCGATTATATGGCAACAGCTTCTCTGAGGCATCATTTGGCGTTCATACAAGACGACCGTTGTCAGATCGACTTCCCTATGGAAAATAATATTCCTCTAGACAGACTAGAAAACCTGACAAAAATACATTTGTCGGTTCATTATGTACCCAATATATCATCTGTGTACCGAAAACTATAGGTCTATAGCGATCAGAGCTATATTTCTGACCTCTATTGTGGTAATAGGTTACTTTATAATTTCCAAATACGTAGACATTTGTGAAATTTTCAGTATAACTCCCGCATCCGAATAAATACATATTGGTTCATTTTTCCCCAATATATCACCTGATCAGTAGCAAAAACAATGGGTGCCGTCATTGAACCCAACCGGAGGTTCATAAAATTCCATAGCGATCAGATCTATATTTCCGCCCTCTAGTGTGGTAATGGGTTATTTTATAATTTCAGAATACTTAGGCACCTGTAAGCAGTAAGGAAAGTAGTAAAGTCGGACAGGCCGACTTTCACCACTTTGGGGACACTCTACATATGTATCCTAAAATATGTCGTATTTTCGAAGGAACATTAACATGCAATTGAACGAACTTAAATATACGATCTTTATCTATAAGTAAACCGACTAACATCAATTTCAACACATGCCATTCTACACATGTCACTAGCTTTACACACGCTATTTTGTATGCTTCACTGTTTAAAATGTAATATCTATCAGGCACCTATTGATTATTTGGTGTGAAATCAACATGAATAGGTCGAAATTATATACGGAAGCCATGCTATATCTAAATCTTAACCGGTTTTCACGAAACTTAGCACACATCTTATGGAAACTTGCCAGAGATTAATTTATATTAATTTCAGTACGTTTTGTCAATCGACCTAGCTATGGGTCTTTAGTGTACCATTTACTCAAAATCGGACGAAAGTATATATAGGAGCCAAATGTAAATCTGAACCAATTTCAATAAAAATTGACACACGAAAGGTTATAGCAGCTTCAGCACATTGCACAAAATTGTGTGCGGGTCGGCCAAAATTTGGGTCTTTAGTGCACAATTTACATAAAATCGGACGAAAATATATATTGGAGCTATATCTAAATTTGAACCGATTTTCACGAAACTTAGAGCACATTATTCTGGACTTATTTCAGAGCCCTATGCCAAATTTCGTCCAAATCGAAAGATGTGTAGGGACTTTGGAGCCCCATTTACCTTAAATCGGACGAAAATATATATGGGAGCTATACATACATCTGACTTGATTTTCTCTAAACTTAACACACATAACTCTAGACCTAATACAGTGTGCTATGCCAAACTTCGTGCAAATCGAAAGATATATAGGAACTTCGGTGCACCATTTACCTAAAATCAGAAAAAAATATATGGGAGCTATATCTAAATCTGAACCGATTTTCATGAAACTTAGCACACATCATTCCAGACGTAATTCAGTACGCTATGTCAAATTTCGTTCAAATCGAAAGATATATGGAACATTGGTGCCCCATTTACCTTAAAAAAGACGAAAAGATATATGGGAGCTCCATCTAAATCTGACCCGATTTTCTCGAAACTTAACACACATAACTCTAGACTTCATTCGGAATGCTGTGCAAAACTCGCGCAATTCGAAAGATATATATAGGAAGTTTGGTGCACCATTTACATTAAATCGGACAAAAATATACATGGGAGCTATATCTAAATCTGAAGCGATTTTCATGCACACATCATTTTGGACCTAACTTATTACTCTATGCCAATTTTCGTTCAAATCGTTCGTTAAAAACGACGAAAATATATATGGGAGCTCTATCTAAATCTGACCCGATTTTCTCGAAACTTAACACACATAACTCTAGACTTCATTCAGAACCCTGTGCAAAATTGTGTGCAAATCGAAAGATATATAGGAACTTGGGTGCACCATTTACCTAAAATTGGAGAATAATATATATGGGATCTATATCTAAATCTGAACCGATTTTCATGAAAATTAGCACACATCATTCTGGACCTAACTAATTACTCTATGCCAAATTTCGTTCAAATCGAAAGATATATGGGACTTTGGTGCCCCATTTACCTTAAAAAGGACGAAAATATATATGGGAGCTCTATCTAAATCTGACCCGATTTTCTCGAAACTTAACACACATAACTCTAGACTTCATTCAGAACCCTGTGCAAAATGGTGTGCAAATCCAAGGATATATAGGTACTTTGGTGCAATATTTACATAAAATCGGACGAAAATATATATGGGAGCTATATCTAAATTTGAAATGATTTTCCCGAAATTCACTACTCATCATTCTATACTCAATTCAGTAAGCTATGCCAAATTTCGTGCAAATCGAAGGATATGAAGGGACATTGGTGGAATATTTACCTAAAATCGGACGAAAATATATATGGCAGCTATATCTAAATCTTAAACGATGTTCACGAAATGTAGCACACATCGTTCTAGACTTAATTAATACATAAGCTATATCTAAATCTGAACCGATTTTCCCAATTTCAATAGGGTTCGTCATGCCAAATTTCATCCAATTCAAATCAAAAAAGCGACCTGTACTTTGTTTACAATTTAACATGGACAGACAGACAGACGGACATGCATAAATCGACTTAAAAATTGATTCTTTGCATATTCTCAAAAGGAACCGTGTGTCTATATGGTTTCCTTTTGTTTCAAATATCTATGTAGTTCACACATTTACCTTCATCAGTTTCCATTTCTATGGTCCTCCATAGAGGCTTTGCCTGTTCTATCTGTAGGGTATTGTATATATGAGCAAATCTTGTATGTAACCAAAGTGATGAAGGGTATCGTATAGTCCGACTTGTATTCATTAATCGTTAATATATTTATAAATAGAGATCACTTTTTATCCCATCCGATCGAAGTATTATGTATTTGTCATGGAACACTGTGGCGAATTATTCACATATTTATTTTTCTCTTTTTAAAACATTACCCATACTTCACACTGTTCATGCTGACATGCCTGCACATACATAAATCCTCCCTATTAACTTCGTTGTATTTCATAATAACACATCCTACATTGCATACAACCATATGTATGTATCCACGTTCCACATTTATGAAGTTATAAAATACACGCTTTATATATGGGGGCTTATCGTGAAATGAAAGCTTTATGACTTTGACATTTAAATTCAATTGAACCACATTGTGCGGGGGAAACAACAATAGCACGCCTACAATTTTACCTGTCTATTGCACGAAAGCTTCCAAAACAACAAATGTCTCTGTCAGAATGGTAGAAAAAAAAACGAAAAACAACATATTCCTAGGAAAACAAAACAAACATGTCGTAATTTTTAGTTTTTTATTTCAGGCTTAAAACAACGTCTGTTGTAGGGAGGGGGTAAAAATATGACATCAACTGTCATAACAAATCAAAATTTGATTGGTTCTATTTCATCGGAAAAAAAAAGAAGAAAAACTTTGAGGGAAATGAAATAACAGGACGAAATTTTCAGTAGGTCGATGAGTTATAGAATTTTTTTCGATATTATTGCAAAGGTAGAATTTGAGTATGCTCTTTGAACCATTTGCCCATGACATTTTGAAAAGGTTCAACGTTGTAGGTATAAGTTAATACGCATTTGTCTTGTATTTAACATTTCAAAATATTATACAAAAATATGTGCACAAAATTAATTTTCACAAGAAGCTTATAAATGTTAAAAAATACACCAACTTAAATAAATATATGCGAGTAATAAAGTAATAAAAATAACAAAAATCAAGTAACAAGTATTAGGGTTTCCCTAACCGATTTGTTTTTGCCTTTCATATGCCACCATCAACACGAGCACTGACTTCTCTTACAAGAAGAGAATTTAAACAAGTGAAAAAGCGTTAAGTTCGGCCGGGCCGAACTTTGGACACCCTCCACCATAGATATACTGACAGGTACTTGAAATGAAAATATAGGGAAAATACCAAAATATGGACCTATATCGACATTTCCACAAACCGGTTATGTAAACCACAATGTAAACTATAAAACAAATTTCAGAAATTTTTAATGGACAATTGAGGGTATAAATGTCCATTAAAAATGTATGGATAATGAGGGTGTATACACTTTGACACGGTTAAAATGGTTCTAGACCCCATGTTTCTTTGGACCAAATTTGTTCCAGAAAGTTTTGATTTCATCCAAACTTTGGCCATCAAACTTAGTTCATGTTCGAAGATGGGGAATATCGGTCCACTCCTTCTGGTACCTCCCACACAGGGGCTAGGTCTAAATACGGGTTATAGTTCATATATTGTTCATTATCGAACCTTACGTTTTAGTTTTTTATCTCGATATCCTCCGCATGTGATATGATTACAACAGAGTCTTAGAACCAAATCCAAAACACGGAACAAATTGCATAACTATTTTAATATAAAATCAGTAAGGAAAGTAGTAAAGTCGGACTGGGCCGACTATATGATACCCTTCACCACTTTGGGTATATTTTACATATGTATCCTAACAGACGACGCGTTTTGTTATAAATCTATATCTGAACCGATTTCAAGGAAACTTGCCAGAGACTAATTTATATAACATCAGTACGTTGTGTCAATCGGCCTAGCTAAGGATCTTTTCACGAAGATTAGCAAAATCGTTCTAGACCTAATTCAGTGCCCTATACCAAAATTCGTGCAAATCGAAAGATATATAAAGACTTTGGTGGACCAATTACTTTGAATCGGATGAAAATACATATGGGAGCTATATCTAAACCTGAACCGATTTTCCCGAAACTTGGCAGACAGCATTCTCGATCTTATTTATAACTCTGTGCCAAATTTCGTGCACATCAAAAGATTTCCAGGGACTTTAGTGAACTATTTACCTAAAATCGGGCGAAGCTATATATGGGAGCTATATCTAAATCTGAACCGATCTTCACGAAACTTTGCACATATCACTCTAGATTTAATTTAGTACGTTGTACAAAATTTCGTGCAAATCAAAATATTTCCAGGGGCTTTAGTGGACTATTTACCTATAATCGGGCGAAGCTATATATGGGAGCTATATCTAAATTTGAATCGATTTTCACGAAACTTTGCACATATCATTCTAGACCTTATTTAGTACGTTGTGCCAAATTTCGTGCAAGTCAAAAGATTTTCAAGGACTTTAGTGGACTATTTACCTATAATCGGGCGAAGCTATATATGGGAGCTATATCTAAATCTGAACCGATTTTCACGAAACTTTGCACATATCATTCTAGTTTTAATTTAGAACGTTCTGCCAAATTTCGTGCAAGTCAAAATATTTCCAGGGACTTTAGTGGACTGTTTACCTAAAATCGGGCGAAGATATATATAGGAGCTATATCTATATCTGAACCGATTTTCACGAAACTTTGCACATATAATTCTATACTTACTATAGTACGCTGTGCCAAAATTCGTGCAAATCGAGAGCTACATAGGGACTTTGATGCACCATTAATCTTAAATCGGGCGAAAATATATATGGGAGCTATATCTAAATCTGAACCGATTTTCCCAATTTCAATATGTTTCGTCCTTTGGCCAAACAAATGAGCTGTGCCAAATTTCATCCAATTCGGATCATAAATGCGACCTGTACTTTGTTTACAGTTTAACATGGACAGACAGACGGAAGGACGGACATGCATAAATCGACTTAGAAAGTGATTCTATGCATATTCTCAAAAGGAACCATGGGTCTATCTCGATTATTTTTGCCTGTTACAAACATATGCACAAAGACATAACACCCTGTACCACAGTGTGGTGAAGGGTATAAAAAGGGGGTTATATGTGGACTAGCCCAAAAAGGGGGTGCATATTAATAATTTTTGTAGGGAAAATTGTTAAAATATAAGACTACAAAATACCAAATTTCAGCGAATTCGTTTGAAAAGCGCGCTCAAGAACCCCAAAATACCGACATTTGGGTGCTACCAGAAAAAAATTGCCTATATTTATAATTTTTAGTGGAGAGATTTGCTACACAATATGAACTCAAAGTACTAAATTACAGCTAATACGATCAAAACCCCCAAAATACTGAAAATTAGGAGGTACCGTTATATGGGGGCTACCAGAAAAAGTGGACCTATATTTATAATTTTTTGTGGAGATATTTAGTACCCAAAAGAACTCAATATAGCAAATTTCAGCGAATTCGGTTGAAAAACGCACTCAAGAACCCCAAAATAGCGAACATTTGGGGGTACACCTATATGGGAGCTATGCCTAAACGTGGATCGATCAGAAATGCGACCTGTACTTTGCTCACAAAAATACATGGACGGACGGACATACATAAATCGACTTAGAAAGTTAAACTATGCATATTCTCAAAATGAACCATGTGCCTATCTCGTTTCCTTTTACCTGTTAAAACATATGCATAAAGACATAATAATCTGTACCACAGTGTGGTGAAGGGTATAAAACTGGGTCTATCTCCTTTTCTTTTGCATGTTACAAATACATAATGCATTATAACACAGTATGGTGAAGGATATAATAAATATGTACATAACTAACATATGCCCGCTACTTCATTAGCGATTGTTGGAATTATTTAAAAAACCGATCTCAATTAAAATGTTAGTACCATTTAGTACCAACATTTTCTTATAGACTTATTTCCAAAACTACCTCCATATCTCAACACTACACACTAATTCTGACCGCAACAGAAATCTAGCTCTAGCAATAATCTTAATTTCAAAATTTTACTATTCCAGTTCTAAATCAAAATTGTAACAAATTAAGTGTCAAATTTCAGTGTTCGAGCTGTTAATGTGAGATATTGAAACCCCACCGTCCCTTTCAATTGCAGCTTAAATTCTAATTTATTTGAGAAATATTCTGACTTAAGAACTACATAAACTACTCTGGTTTAGCCTAATCTTATACACATAACATCTATCAATTCTCACAGTGAACATGGGGTTTGCGTTCATTTGTTTACATCAAATGAACGCACCAATATCTTTATGTGTGGACTTCTATTAATCCTTTATTATCAGTGCGCACACACACATAGATCTTGTGACTGCATCAGTTACTTATCATAAAACCACTTAAGGGGAACTCCCCATTCTCGGTGTCAAAAATTTTCTTGATTTAATTCGAATCTAATTCTAGAATGTCCCTAAAAAATTTCAAGTGAAAATCTCAAGAACTCTTGAAGATATAGCCGATTTATTGTGTCATGTCAAATGGCGGCAAGAAAGTTTAAACGCATTTTTCTCGAAGCAGTATTTTTCGAATGGCGGGCACGATAACTCAAAAACTAATAATTCAATCGGTTTCAAATTTTGACACGTTTCTCTGGGAGTGTATAGCTCTCGTATGAACTAGGATAAAGCCAATCGATGAAGATCTTCCTTATTAGACCGTTCACCACACTGTGGTATAGGGTATTATGTCTTTGTGCATATGTGTGTAACAGGCAAAAGGAATCGAGATAGACCCATGGTTCCTTTTAAGAATATGCATAGAACCACTTTCTGAGCCGATTTACGCATATCCGTCTGTCCGTCCGTCCGTCCATGTATTTTTGTTAAGAAAGTACAGGTCGCATTTATGATCCGATTTGGATGAAGTTTCGTACATTTCACTTATTTGACTCAAGGATGAACCCTATTGAAATTCAAGAAAATCGGTTCAGATTTAGATATAGCTCCCATATATAAAGTCGTCTGATTGTGTGTGAATTATGCACCAAACTCCCAATATTTGTCTGATAGGCACAAAATTTTGCCCAGAGTACTGAATTATGCGAAGTTTTGTTGAAATCGGCTCCCAAATATATTTTTTTCCGATTTTTTGTGAATGATGCAATATTTGTCCAATTGGGACAACATTCTGCACATAGTACTGAATTAGGTGCAAACTGATGTCTATGAAGTTGTGGTAAAATCGGTTCAGATTTAGTCATAGCTCCCATATATAGTTTTGTCCGATTTTTTGTGAATGATACACCAAACTCCTTAAGTCGAAATTGTACAAAATTTAATACCATTTATTACACATTAGTAGAAATTTCCAAAACTTCCTACATACTCCAATCCTACATCTCAACAGTGATCCTAACTCATAAACCAAATTTAGTACACATAACCACGAATTTTCCAAACTATCAACATACGTGAATTATACAATGCAGTAGTAATCTTATTTCCAAATTTTCCGTGTTCCAACTCCATCGGTTTACCCAAACCCTAATTGTGCCAAATATGTACAATTTAGTACTTTTCGTACTTATAAGTACAAATATCCAAAACTACATATATATTCTAATCCTACACTGCGACGGTAATGTTAATACGAAGATTCAGGATACCAGCTTAATCCGTTTCTCCAAATTCAAATTGTACCAAATTTAGTACCGATCAGTACTTTTCGTATACATGAGTACACACTTTCAAAACAACCTCCTTATATCGATCCTACTTTTTAACCTTGATTTGCATTCCAAATAGTTCTAGACAGATAACTTATCTAGGCGTCGATTGGTGCTATAAGCATTACAATCCTACACTTCGGCGGTAATGTTAGTATCAAGTTTCAGGATACCAGCTTCATCCGTTTATCCAAATTCAAATTGTACCAAATTTAGTACCGATCAGTACTTTTGGTATACATGAGTACAAACCTCCAAAAAAAAAAAAAAAAAAAAAAACCTTCTTATATCGATCCTACTTTTTAACCTTGATTTTCATTCCAAATAGTTCTAGACAGATAACTTATCTAAGCGTCGATTGGTGCTATAACCATTACAATATCCTCTGGCACTCACTTTTTTTTGAAAAAATCATATTTATATTAAATTAGTTTAAACAAAATTGACACACGTTATTTGGTATTCTCCATCTGAACAGATTTCAACAAAACTTGACACAAGTAAAGTTATACTTACGATAGTACGTTGGGCAAAATTTTATGCCAACCGGAAATATTTTAGGCTTTGTTGCACCATTTACTTAAAATCGGACGAGAATATATATGGGACGAGAATATATATGCTGATGCAAAATATTAAAAAAAAAGAATCAATGTTTAGCATAGGCTCCGAATTCTTCTTCAACTACTAAACTGAATTAAACTGTAGAACAAAAATTATAAAAATAGTAACCAATATATTTATCCGTTCAAACGTTACAGACGTTTGGCCAGGCAGAAGGGATTCTAAACCTGTAGCAAATCTAAGAATTCAGGACATGCAAATGCAAATATATTTCAAATCGAAAATTACCCCGCAATGGTTATTTCGGCAAAAATGAGTTTTGCTCTATGAGAACTTGAACCTAAGTACGGATCAACTTTTCTGCCAGGAAGTTTTTTATACTTTAGGGAACCAAAACATTAGAGGCTAGTACCTTTAAAATCCGTTGGGACTATATGTGGGCTAGGCTAAAACATGGAACTACATTGAAATGGAATGGGAAGGTGGCAAGCAAGGACATTTAATAACCAAAACTTGGCTGGTATATGGGGAACCGCCAGAACAGTTGATATGTAATCTTGTTGTTTGTAAAATGTACTTACTTTTATTTTATATGTAAACATAGGCCTATATCAGTTGAAACCAGTAAGGAAAGTAGTAAAGTAGGACGGAGTATTAAACGAATGCATCCTAACAGAAGGGCCATTAACATGAAATTGGATGAACTAAAATATGTGACCCTTATCTAAATGTGAACCGACTTAGATCATGACATAAACATGACATTCGTTTGTTACAATGGGTCAAAATTATGTAAATCGATTTAAAGCAAATATCAAAATGCTTGTGCATGTCAATATTACAAACATGAGTTTGGCGAACCGTTTACCTTAAATTGTTCGAAAATATATATGGGATCTATATCCAAATCTGAACCGATTTTTACGAAATTTAACACACATCTTTCTAGACTCAATTCAATACGCTATGCCAAATATCGTGCAAATCAAAAGCTATTTGGTGACTTTGGCATACCATTCACCTAAAATCGGGCGAAACTATAAATGGGAGCTATATCTAAACCTGTACCATTTTTCACGAAACTTAGCACTAAACTTCTAGACTTAATGTAGTACGATATGCCAAAATTCGTGCAAATCAAATGATTTTCAGGGACTTTGGTGCACCATTTACCTAAAATCGGGCGAAACTATATACGGGACCTACATCTAAATCTGAACCGATTTTCAAGAAATTTTACACATATCTTTCTAGACTCAGTTCAGTACTCTATGCCAAATATCGTGCAAATCGAAAGTTAAATGGTGAATTTGGCATATCATTTACCTAAAATCGGGCGAAACTATATATTGGAGCTATATCTAAATCTAAACCAATTTTCACGAAACTTAGCACTTGACTTCTAGACTTAATTCAGTACGATATGCCAAAATTCGTGCAAATCGTATGATTTCTGTGGTCTGTGGTGCACCATTTACCTAAAATCGGTCGAAACTATATATGGGAGCTATATCTAATTCTGAACCGATTTTCAAGAAATTTTACACACATCATTGCACACTCAATTCAGTGCGCTATGCTAAATTTCGTCGGAAGATATTTATGGACTTTGGCATGCCATTTACCTAAAATCGGGCGAAACTATATATATGAGCTATATCTAAATCTGAACCGATTCCAACAAAATTTCGCCAATGTCCTATTGTTTTGTGTAAAAATCGGATAATATTTAGAGGATGAAATGGACCAAAAACTTTATTTTTGTCTGATTTTCTGGTCGTTCCAGAAGTCGCAATTATGGCCCAAAAATCGCGAATTTTTACATGCACCGAGCCAAAGAATAAGCATGCCTGTTTTGATAAAAATCGGTCAATATTTAGCGGGTCAAATGAACCCTGAGTTTTGTGCGAAAAATGGCAAAATTTGCATTGATATTATATCTAAGAGAATGGCTGACCTTTAAATTGATACCAAATATATTGCCGTATGTACTCGGATGTGGGAGTAACACTTAAATATTTACAGGTGCTTACGTATTCATATATTATATTGTAATGCATTACCTCACTAGAGGACGGAAATCGTTGATCGCTTTGAAATTTTTCGTGAGGATCCATTCTAGACTCAATTGAGTACACCGTGCCAAGTTTTGTGCAAATCGGATGATATTTATGGACTTTGGCATGCCATTTACCTAAAATCGAGCTATGCTATATATGTGAGCTATATCTCAATCTGAACCGATTTTCACGATACTTAGCACACTTAATTCAGTACACTATGCCAAAATTCGTGCAAATCGAATCGCATGTATAAAGATGTACCTGATTCAGAGCGTTGTGCAAAACTTTGTCCCAATCGGATAAATATTGGGAGTTTGGTGCATCATTTACATAAAATCGGACGAATCTATATATGGGAGCTATATCAAAATCTGAACCGATTTGCTCCAATTTCAATAGGGTTCGTCCTTAGGCCAAATTAATGCACTGTGCCAAATTTCATCCAAATCGGATCATAAATGCGACCTGTACTTTGTTAACAAAAATGCATGGACGACGGACGGACATGCGTAAATCGACTCAGAAAGGGATTCTATACATATTCTCAAAGGAACCATGGGTTTATCTCCATTCCTTTTGCCTGTTACAAACATATGCACAAAGACATAATACTCTGTACCACAGTGTGGTGAAGGGTATAAATATGGGCCGTACCTTTATACTGGGGTTGTCAAAACAAAGTTCTAAATTAAAAATGTTCTGCTAGAAAATGCTGTGCCAATCGCGTATAAACCAACAAAAAATCTGAACATTGTGCGCTATAGGACCTAAACATAAGTTGATATACTCCCGTTTTATAAACAAACCATCTTTAAGAACATCCACAGAGAATTATACTCTAATGAAGAAAGCGAAAGCTTTATAACTCTTAAGATAAAAAGCCCTTCAAGAGTTGTTTTTCCAAAAAATATAAATTCTTGTATAATCTCTTTTTGCCAGCAGAAAACCCATTCATTTCGCAACACTTTTAACATTGATGGATAACCTTAGCCGTTAATTTTCTGGCCAATTGAAAACCAGACAAATGAAAACATTGCTTAGCCAAAAGTTTGTAAAGAATTTGGTTGTTGTTGTTGTTGTTTTTTTCAATAAATTGTTCTTTTGACTTCAATTCGATCAAATGATGCCGTCCGTTGAAATGAATCCGCCCCGCCGCCAAACATACATACATATTTCAATGGTTATAGTCGGTGGGTGGTGTGGCAACTATCATCAAAAGAAATTCTTTCATATTGAGTTTTAGCAGTTTTTTTGTTGCTTCTAATCAAACCCGCATTGTTTTGTGGTTGGATGAGTGCCAATAAAAATGTTTGTTGTTGCTGTTCTTCTTTTTTTGGTTTTGCAATTTTCAATTGAATGCTACTAGTTGTTTGTATGTATATTTGTGTGTGTGTGTGTGTGTTTGCTTTTGCTTTTATAAAGGTTATGTTTTTTTTCTAAAAAATATTCAACAATGCCATATCTATTTTCTCTTTCCCCTCAATATTCAATATTTGTGTGGTCTCACCAGCAGCTTCCAACCACCACCACCATTGTCGTGGAACAGCTGATTTGTCATCTTGTGGTTTTTATGAAATTTATACACTTTAAATGAAACTTTATTAAATGTCCTACCAAATATTCAAATTTTTGGCTCTGAGACAATACCAAAAAGAAGATAACCGAAAAAGATGTAAACGAAAGAATACTTACAATCCAGAAATGTGTTTCAGCGGTATGCTTCCTCAGATCCACTTGCATGGCACTACAGGTTGTTGGCTGATTTTACCAAATGCTACAGTCACAATTCTTCTGCAAATAAAGAAAGAGAGGACGAAGGAAAGGTAAATTTGAGATGCAAAAGGAGGAAAATATTCAAAGTAGATATACGAAATGCCTGCATTTTTGTTTTTCTTCTATTTGTAAATTTCCGTAAAAGCAAATGAGCGTACACAAAATATGCTGATGTCAAAAAGTTTTTTCTTTCTTTTCTCTCACAGTCATAAATTATTATTACAATTGAATTCGTTTTCATTTTCATTTGACAAAGGAAAGAAAATAGAACATTTCATTATAGTTTTCTTATCTGAATCTATAATAGGATATATTGTAGGATGCTGGTGCATAAAATATGGGCACACAAAGGAAAGAAAAAAATGTCATAATTTATTGAAGGACTTTTGAAATATTTTGGGGTGATGTAAGTTATGTAAAGCAAAACATAAGAAACATAACTTAGATATCTTATTTGGAATATAGGTCATTTTACAGGTATTCTATAAGAATACTTTTTTTTTAAAGAATAATTTCCAAAATGGAAAAATCATTAACGTGGTTATCAAATAATATGGACTGCTTTTATAAAATGTTACAAGCCTTACTTTCTTTCAATTTTGGATATATATAAATAGTTTTCTAGTGTGATATATGATAGTCAGTACTTTATAGGTGTTTTACAAATCTAATTGAATAATCTAATTGAATAATTTTATTATACAATGCATATATTATCTGTAAATATAAACAAGTGAAAAAGCGATAAGTTCGGCCGGGCCGAACTTTGGATACCCTCCACCATAGATATACTGACAGGTACTTGAAATGAAAATATAGGGAATGTAAAGCATAATACAAATTTCAAAATGGATAAATTACCCTCAGCCTTATGGCCTCATCGAAATATATATGGACCTAATTCAGTATTATATGCCAAATTTCATACAAATCGAAGGATATAGAGGGACTTTGGTGTCCCATTTACCTTAAATCGGACGAACCTATATATGGGAGCTATATCTAAATCTGCACCGATTTTCTCGAAACTTGGCACACATTATTCTGCACCTAATTCAGTACTCTATGCCAAATTTCATGCAAATTGAAAGATATAGAGGGACTTTGGTGCCCCATTTACCTTAAATCTGACGAAAATATTTTTGGGAGCTATATATAAATCTAAACCGATTTTCCCAATTCCAATAGAGTTCGTCCTTGTGCCAAATAACTGACTTGTGCCAAATTTCATCCAAATCGGATCATAAATGCGACCTGTACTTTGTTTACAATTTAACATCTACAGACGGACGGACGAACATGCATATATCGACTCAGAAAGTGATTCTTTGCATATTCTCAAAAGGAACCATGTGTCTATCTCGTTTCCTTTTGCATGTTACAAACATATGCACAAAGACATAATACCCTGTACCTGCGGTGAAGGGTATAAAAATGGTGTCATATGGAGACTAGCCCAAAAAGGGGGCGAATATTAATAATTTTTGGTGGAGAGATTTGTTACCATATACGACTACAAAATACCAAATTGCAGCGAATTCGGTTGAAAAACGCGCTCAAGAACCCCAAAATACCGAACATTGATGGTAACCTTATATGGGGGCTACCCGAAAAAATGGTCTTATGTTCATAATTCTTTGTGAAGAGATTTGGAACCTATTAAGAACTCAAAATACTAAATTACAACCAACTCGGTGGAAAAATACGATAAGGACCCCCAAAATACTGAAAATTAGGAGGTACCGTTATATGGGGGCTACTAGAAAAAGTGGACCTATATTTATAATATTTTGTAGGGACATTTAGTACCCAATAAGAACCCAATGTACCAAATTTCAGCGAATTCGGCTAAAAAACGCGCTCAAGAATCCAAAAATATCGAAATTTGGCGGGTACCCTTATATGGGAGCTATGCCTAAACGTGGACCAATATATCCCATCTTCGAACTTGACCTGCCTGCAGACAAAAGAAAACCCTATGCAAAATTTCAGCACCCTATCTCAATTCCTTCGGACAGACGGACGAACGGACGGACATGGATAGATCGTCTTAGAATTTTACCCTGATCAAGAATATATCGACGCCTCCGAACCATAGTATGCTAAGTCGACTTAGCATGTTTTAAAGTTT
Organism: Musca vetustissima; assembly: GCF_032173495.1. Lineage (NCBI taxonomy): Eukaryota > Metazoa > Arthropoda > Insecta > Diptera > Muscidae > Musca > Musca vetustissima. The sequence continues at coordinate 21,382 of NW_026879448.1, forward strand.
ATTGCGTTTTTAGATACTACGGTCCTTAATTTACATTCACTGAAATTTTGGTAATCATCGGCCAATCCAAACCAAAGTTATAAGCAAAAATGTACTTAGCATGGCACTTACGATTAAAGAAACTTCCATACTTAGAAAGCTTCTACTGAAAAACTCACTTTTCAGACTTAGCATACTATGGTTCGGAGGCGTCGATATATACTTTATAGGATCGGAAATGATTATTTCGATGAGTTACAAACGGAATGACAAAATTAATATACCCTCCATACTATGGTGGAGGGTATAAAAATATAAGTATACCGTACTGTATATAGAAATCTGTTTTAGCGGTATTCTATTGACAAATCATATTTTGATTCCAGACAAGAATATATTGAAATATTTTTTACGATTTATGATGCATTAAATTATGAAATTGAAATAGAAAATGAGCTATGTTTAATTCATAAGAGAACTTGATTATGAGTCATAATGTGGAAGAACTTCTCTGCAGAATTATATATGATAATGTTGGGTAGGAAATTTTCTATTTCCCAACTAGGAAAATTTTCCCTTTGTGCTCCCATTTTGACAAAGTTACATGGTTGTCTTGTACTGTTATGGTATCTGAAATACCAACTGCAAACTAAAACCAGTAAATAAAGTTCAAAAGTCGGACGAGACCGACTATATGATACCCTTCACCACCTCTGTAGATAGAGTGGACATATTATCTTTGTAGGACCATTGAAATGGAATCAGACGAAATTAACTGTGTGAACTCTATATTTATTTGAAATAATTCTGAAATCTATTAAAATTTTTTCGGCTCTGAATGTTAATCATTTGTTTGAAATCGAACAAAATTAATGCAGCAACAGTGGCATCCAAAATTGCGTATGTTGCAGCTTAGTGCGCTGTCCAAAATGTTATCTCGACCGGAGAAATATGGAACAAATAGATGCTCCTCGGTGCACCATTCACTTAAATCGGACGAAAATATATTAGGTTGGGGAAAAAGAAATCCATTATTTCTATATGAATTATATGTCTTTATTTAACATCTGCTGAAAATGTAATGAATTTCTTTTCCTCCAACCTAATATATGGAAACTATATTTATATCTGAAACGATTTAAATAAAACTTTGCGTGTGCTAACCTGCTCCAAATTTTAATACGCTGCGCAAAATACGTCAATATGGACCTTATTCAGTACGCTGTGCAAAATTTTGTCTCAAACGGACAAAACTTGGCAGCATGGCGCACCATCGGACGAAACTATATATGGGAGCTATACCTAAATCTGAACCGATTTCAACAAAACTTCCCATATATCAATTTGGACCTAATTCAGTACGCTGTGCAAAACTTTGTCAAAATCGAAAAAAAACTTGGCAGTTTGGTGCACCATTTACATAAAAAGGGACGATTTTCTCCAATTTCAATATTGTTCGTCATTGAACCACATAAGTGAACTTTGACAATTTTCCTCTTATTATTATTATTAGGATCATAAATGCGATCAGTTCCTTGTTTACAATTTACAATGAAATTGGATCCATAAACATGTCAATCTGCAACCGATACTAAATTTTTCATTTGGTCAGATTAGAAGCTATGTCTAAAACTGAACCGATTTCAGGAAACTTAACACACATCATGCTAGACCTAATTCATTACGCTGTGCCAAATTTTGTGCAAACCGAAAGATATTAAGAGACTTTGGTACACAATTTACCTTAAATCGGTCGAAACTATATATGGGAGCTATATCTAAATCTGAATCGATTTTCAGGAAACTTAACACACATCATTCTAAACCTAATTCATTACGCTATGCCAAATTTCGTGCAAATCGAATGATATATAAGGATTTGGTGCACCATTTACATTAAATCGGACGAAAATATATGTGGGAGCTATATCTAAAACTGAACCGATTTTCAGGAAACTTAACACACATCATTCTAGCCCTAATTCATTACACTGTGCCAAACATCGTGTAAATCGAGAGATATATAGGGACTTTGGAGCTATATCTAAATCTGAACCGATTTTTCCCAATTTCAATAGGGTTCGTCCTTGAGCCAAATAAGTGACCTATGCCAAATTTCATCCAAATCGGATAATAAATGCGACCTGAACTTTGATCACAAATATACATGGACGGACAGGCGGACGTGTGTAAATCGACTCAGAAAGTGATTCTATGCGAACGATATGTTATTTCTTCCAGAAACCCAATCTTATTTTAAATCGAGTGACTAGCATTCGTTCAAGTAGACTTTTGATTGTTTTAAAGAAACAGGCTGTGTATAAAAATAAAACAAGGGAAACCCCTCACAAACACCCAAAAATACTACAAAATTACAGCCAATCATATCCAATTACCTCATATATGGAGACAATGCCAAACTATGAAACGAACATGGTTGTGCTAAATTTGAAAGTTATGTCTTGAATATTTCAAATCTATTGTGATTTCAACAGACAGGCGGACATAACATAAACGACATATTTTTAATCTAAACAAGAACATATATAGGGGTGAGGGGATCACCATAGGACACTTATTGCTTTCAAGCCTCAAAATGCAAATTCTCTAATTTTGGATCTTGATCTCATTTTGCAAACAATTTTGCGTACTTCTCAGTGGCTACACTGTCTCCTTACCACAAATTAAACCTTTAGGTACAATATTCGGTGTAGCTTCTATAGCTATAGCCAAATTCTCAAATTTGGGATCCTGAGTACATTTCTAATCGATTTAGCTAATATTTTGTATTATAACTTCTTAATGGTTATACCTCCTCCTTATAGCCCCTCATAAATGCAAATTCTCCTTTTTGGAATCTTGAACACATTTTCCTATTGATTTCGCACATACTTTGTATTATGGCTTCTCAGTTGCAACAATATTTTTTTTGCATAAATTATCCTTGTAGGTCCACTATACAATATAGTCCTTATTGAAAACTCCCTTGTTTAGGTATCTTGATCACATTTTCCATTATCATTTGCTACAATACTTCATTAAAAGATTAATTCTCCATTTCAATTCTTCAGTATAGCCGCAATTAAGGCAAATTCTCTTTATTAAGATTTTGACAACATTTTCGAAGCGATTTCGTTAACGTTTTGTATACAATATTCCCCTATTTCAACTTTGTATGTAAACCCTTGTTAAAGAATATTCTCGTTAAACGGCTCTTTGCCAACAGATTGGCTTAACAAAAAATTATCTCTCCATATCCACATTTCGATATAGGCTCCTTTAAAGTCATGTCTTTAATTTGGGATGTTGACCACATTTTCTAGCCGATTTGAATATAATTAGGTATTTCAGATCCTAGGTGGTCCAATTTTCGATATATCACATCTTATAAAAAATCTCTAATTTGAATTCTTGATCAATAGGCCAGACCACACATTCCTACCGATTTGCATATAATTTGGTATTTCAAATACATGCAAGATATACAAGCTTCTGACAATAAGGTATACCTCCAGTACAATTTTCGAGTCAAATATATGAGCTGTACCAAATTTCATCTCATCATAAATGCAACAAGTATATTGTTTCTAACAATACTTAGACAGACAGGCATACATAAATCGACCCTGAAAGTGATTCGATACATATCCTTAAAGGTACAGGTCTACATCTTCACCGTTTGCATGTTACTAAAATACGGACAATGACATTATACCCCATTCCACAGTGTGATGAGGGTTACAAATATGAAAATCGGACATACGTTACTTACAAAATATTAACAAGTGAAAAAGCGTTAAGTTCGGCCGGGCCGAACTTTGGATACCCTCCACCATAGATATACTGACAGGTACTAGAAATGAAAATAATGGGAACATACCAAAAAGTGGACCTATACCGACATTTCTAAACAGGGATTATGTAAACCAAAATAAAGAATTCAGTAATTTTTAACGGATAATTATACACTGTGGCTAATTGAAATACCGATTCTAGACCCCATGTATCTTTGGACCAAATGCGCTTCAAAAAAAAAAATAGATTTCATCCAAACTTTGTACTTCTTATTATTTCTTCCAATCTTAGTTCAAATTCGAAGATGGGGAATATCGGTCCACTTTGTCTGGAACCTCCATACAGGGACTAGGTCTTAATGCGGGTTATAGTTCATTATTAGAGATGGGCAGTGGGTAAATACCCAAAGGGTAAATACCCGGTAAATTGGGTAAATACCCATTTGTGGGTATTTATTTGGGTATTTACTATATTGAATCGGTAATACAACATCTTGCACACTATTTTCGGGTTTCTGTTATCAAATCGATTAAGAATGGATAGTTTTACGATACTTTAAAACGTGGGTAAATACTTGGGTAAATACCCGAGTTTTTACCCAAAAAATTGGGTATAAACTCATTAACTGCCGAACCACTTGACATTTTTGCACACATGTTTCTAATGTCAAAGCAAATATAGAAATCCAACACGGGGTCCCTGGGTCCAAGTTTTGATATAGCCCGCGTAACAAATCAGATAACTATTAAAACGCGTAACAAATCAGATAACTATTTTAATATAAAATAATATAAAAAAGGGGGTTATATGGGGACTACCCCAAAGAGGGGGCGAATATTAATAATTTTTGGTAGGGAGATTTGTTACCATATACGACTACAAAATACCAAATTGCAGCAAATTCCGTAAAAAAAACGCGGTCAAGAACCCCAAAATACCGAAAATTGAGGGGTACCGTTATATGGGGGGGTACCAGAAAAAATTGACCTATATTTATAATTTTTAGTAGGTTTATTTGGTACCCAATAAGAACTCAAAGTACCAAATTTCAGCGAATTCTGTTG
>NW_026879449.1:0-26902 GCF_032173495.1 Musca vetustissima
GAACGAGGATTCAGACGAGAATACCAAGCTAATGGTATTAACGCGCAAGATGTCCAGTAGACGCGGACCAACTGTGGAACTTGAGAACTACAGCTTCGAGAAAGTCAAAGATTTTGTATACCTTGGTACCGCCATAAATAAAACGAATGACATGAATGAATGAAATTCGGAGAAGGATTGTGATGGCCAACAGATGCTACTGTGGTCTAAGTAAGCAGTTTAGAAACAAGGCCACCTCCCGCCGGACCAAAGTCACACTCTACAAGACGCTGATACTATCTGTGCTGTTATATGGATCTGAAGCATGGGTACTTGCGCAAGCAGATGAGGCAGCTCTTGAAGTATTTGAGAGAAAAATTCTCCAAAAGATCCATGGGCCGTTCTGCGTTGACGATGAATATCGGCGTCGAATGAACCATGAGCTGTACCAGATATTCTCGGCATCGGTATTGTCAGATGTATTGAGCTGCAGCGACTACGTTGACTAGGTCATGTTGTGAGAATGGATGATGATGCCCCAGCCCAGAAGGGATATAAAAGCGATGGTTCACGCAGAAGGAGAATGCCAAGAATACGTTGGAAAGATCAAGTGGAAGACAACATTACCGAATATGATCTTTTAAACTGGAAAAACTGTGCAAAAGACCGACGCGCCTGGAAATCTCTTTTAAGGTCGGCTTATGGAACGAATCTTCTGTCACAAGCCAGCTGATTAAGTATGTAATATATGCGTGGATTTTTTTTTAAATATTTTTTCAATCCTTCATAAATGCGTGGATTTTTTACAAATATTTTTTAAGCCTTTATAAAGGCGTGGATTTTTTAAAATATTTTTTTTTCAAACCAATGTATAACCAGTTAGCAGAGGAGTGTAGTCGGACGGTGCCTACCATATGATACCCCACACAACTTCCAAGAAAATCTAACTTTCTGTGGTTATATATTCTAAGTTTAGGCAATATTTCGCTATTTTTGCACCCTCTTGACCGACTAGAGGTCAACAAATATTACTAATATTCAGTACAGCCGCCCCTCTAATTACTTGTCCAGATTCCCTTCACCGTGGGTGGTGTTGTGATGTTCAGTTTATATTTGTGGCCTACAGGTCAACCACTCCTCTTGGATATACTATCAACTTCTCGGGTCTATATCCTTCTGGAGTAATTATATATGCCATAGTATACAATGTTTGTCATGTTTCACACAAAAGTCAGGGTTCATTTGACCCGCTAAATATTGACCGATCTTTATCAAAACAGGCATGCTTATTCTTTGGCCCGATTCTCCATGTAAAAAATCGTAATGTTTGGGCCATAATTGCCGCCTCTGGAGCAACCAGAAAATCAGACACAAATTAAGTATTTGGCCCATTTCATCCCCTAAATATTAACCGATCTCAAGCAAAAACAATAGGTGTCTTCATTGGCCCGAATCCATCCTACATGCAAAATTTCGTGAAGATTGGACCATAACTGTGGCCTGTATCGTGTTTATTTATAATGGACGGATGGATACACATGTCTAGATCAACTCAGCTAGTCGAGATATGACGATCGGTATACTTAAAGGTGGGTCTAGGAACAATATTTCGCGGCGTTACAAACTCTTGGGGCTGCACAAAGCTATAATACCCTGACAACATAGTTGTGTAGGGTATAAAAATATGATTTTGTATAAAATCCACATTTGTCCCCTACTGTTCACCTTTAAACAGTAAACGTTATCATATGCCCAACTACACACACACACATAGTAACCGAAGACAAATTTTGTTTCAATACCCAACGACGTAAAGGATATCAATAGAAGATACAAAAAAAGTCGACTATAACAATCCAACTCACACAGATAAATACATACACTTACATAGACGAGTATCTATGGATGTTCAGGCACAAATTGACAAAGAATTTTATTTTATTATTTTTATTGCTTTTATTTCATTTTGTTTTGTTCATTCAATTCCTTCTTCCTTTGCCTTTTGTTGGTATTTGTCCTATCAGCTTCTGTGACTGGTGCTGCTGTCGTTGCTGCTGCCATTACTACTGTCACTATTTGCAAAACTTTCTTCATTTGTAAATACAAATAAAACAAAAGAACAGAACAGAAGAGGAGGAAAAAAACTTTATTTCTTTTGAAATATAAACACACTTACAGACACACACACGAATAGTCACATATGTACGTATGTGTGTGTTTGCATGCATTCAACAAAACAAATGTGAAAAATATTTACAAAACAATGCGTGGTAATGTTGTTGAAGTTAAATCTACAAATGAGACAACAATGTTGAGAGCAACAACAACAGCGACAACAAAATGAATGAAAGAACGAACGAAAGAAGAGGAAGCATAAATTCCTTGAATTTGATATAAAGGAACACGCACGCATGCATACCAACACTCATCCACTCACTTTAACATTTAACTGTTTTCATTTGGCATGTACGCTTCTTTTTTTTGGCATACATGTGCAATTTTGTGAATGTTAAAGCCACGCTGTGTATGTGTGAGTGTGTTTCCTTGTGTGTTATGCAGTGCTGTTATCATCATTGCTGCTGCTGTTGATGCTGCCACAATTTAGTTCACTGTGTCAATAGGGCGTAACAATTAATAGAAGAACAAGACGACGATGGTCGCATAAACACACACGAACGAACATACACACACTCGCACACTCACTCACTGAACCAGCCAAACTGTGGCAAACAAAATCAAACCACAATCGACGAAGACATACAATAAACGAAGGGAACAAGGAAAACAACAACAGCAACAACAATGAGTCGAATGGTAACGGTAATAACGACAGTGACTTGGATGATATCGTCCACCGTACGATGTGAGCTCTGCTTGTTTTCGCCAACTCTGTTTAAAAAGAAAACGGGAAATGAGCCACGGCAAATACCGTGGTAGCCGACCAAACAACGACGATGTTGCAACGATTGTTTGTGCATTTCGTTTGTCTAACAATGTCGCGCTCACAGTTGATCATCACCATGGGGTTGCAAAGCACACAAACACGCACACACTCACACACCCATGCATGAACTGGCAATTTGGACTTGCACTTATTGTGAGATAATGACAATTAAATGTTAGTACTGCTGCTACAGCTACTGCCCCTACTGTTAGTGTTGCTGTTGTTGTTGTTATTCGTCTAACGCATATTGACTTAAATGGGGCTTTAGGGCGACAGACCTCTGCATGCCCCTGGCCAACCAACCAACCAACCCAAAAAACCAACTCTCTGTATATATGTAAGTGGCAGTGAAGTGAACAATAACAACATCACGGCACTTAGCATCAAGGGAATGTAAACAAACAGCATGCAAGAACAAAGGCAACAACAACACCAATAACAATGACAACAAAAACTAGGTAATGAATGAACAGCTGTTTCCTGTATAATGGAGTTAAGGCTAAAGCTTTGGTGAGTTTTCTCATCTTTGTGAAAGCTTTTAATGCTCAGTTTCAATTGTCGCTCTCTCCGTTCGCTCTCACACTAATTACAGCATCCTTACACTCTTTGTGAGTGTCATTGCAAATAATGTTATTTTGTTCTGTTATTCTCACAGAGATTTGTAAATCATCATTAAAAGTGTTCTCTCTCCCTCTCTCTCTCTGGATGTGTTTTCTTAGAATTCTCTGTTAATATTATGCGCACTATTTTGTCGTTCCTTGTAATGTTTAAAGTAAACATGTGATGTTGTCTGCACGGATGTTTGAAGTGCGGGCGTTTATGTTGATGGTGCCCTACAGCAGGAATAAAAAAAAATAGCCATGCAAAATTAATATAAATATGAAATAATATTTTGATTTTTTTAGAAATATTTAATTACTATAAAATGTTGGGTTTTTTTCAATATCTTTACTAATTTACAGGAGAAGCAAAAAACGTTATAAAATCTATAAAAAATGGAGGATGACTGGAAAATTTTTCAAAGTTTAACCGCACTATAGAGCCGTATTTATTTAAAAAATAGGTTTTTTAAGGTTTTATGTCAATTACGTCCTTTTGACATGATATTTTCTGAAATAAAAGGACGTAATTATCCGATTGAGACTAAAATTTGTACAGCGTACCAAATTGAGTCCGGAGTGACGGGTTTTAAGTGTTGTTGAAATCGGTTCAGATTTAAGCATATCTCATATTTTCGTCCGATTTTATGTAAATGGTGCATTAAAGCCCCTATATTTCTTTCGATTTGCACGGAATTTTGCATAGCGTACTGAATTGAGTCTAGAGTGACGTTGACATAATTCACCACCCAGCCAAGAATAAATTTATAATATCATGGGACGAAATATCCCATTTGGCCCAAGCTTTGCACAACCTTATATTAGGTTGCGGAAAAAGAAATCCATTATTTGTATATTTGAGCCAAATATGCAGGGTTTTGTTGTAAAGTTAACTTCATAATGCCTCTCTCTATTTGCAAAAAACTCTAGTAGTTGATTTTCACAATCCTCCTTAGATAAAATTTTTTTGTAATTAAAACAATTGTACAATGCAAGAAAAATATGATAATCGTTTGGTGTCAAGTCCGGACCGTATGGCGGATGCATTACAACTTCCCAATCAAACTCCCGATGTTTCTGGGGGGTCACTGTAGATGTGTATGGCCTAGCGTTGTCCTGGTGGAGCACGACACTTCTCGTGTTTGCCAATTCTGACCGTTTCTGGTCAATGGCTATCTTCAAACGGTCCAGTTGTTGACAGTAGAGATCAGAATTTAGCGTTTGGCCATATGGAAGCAAGTCATAATAAATACTCCCCTTCCAGTTCCACCAAATGCATAGCAGAACCATTAGTCTTGGTTTGAGGTCCTTCATTGTTCTTTGACCACGATTGTTTTCGCACGGGGTTATCGTATGTGATCCGTTTCTCATCTCCAGTCACCATCCGTTTAAGAATCCGTTTGGTCAAGGCTTCGCAGATGAAAAGGCTAAACAGGATAAATTCCGAGTATGGGATTAATTTTTTTTTAATTCAATAGTAAGCGAATATAGTATTCGATTTGACCCAAGCTTTGAACCGGTTGCTACTACCTTCTTTCCGTTTCGTACAGGCCGATTAGTCATTTTGGGATTACTGGTCTTAACAGAAGATTATGCTGCAACATTGGTATTCTGGATACCACAGCCAGCTTTGCCGCCCCCAATCAAGGGATTCTCGTAGTAGTCTCCTTTGGTTTGGCTCAGCCTCTACTAGTATGGGCCGATGCAAAGCTCTGTTTTTTCTGCGCGAGTTTGCCATTCATCTGCTCATCAGGAGTGTAAATCCTGTTCTCCGCTTTTGAGGAAATAAAGGTCAGGCTCATGCCCTTCTTGTAATCAGTTTTTTGTTCGCTTACGTTTATCACTTTCATCCACACCATATTCGTGCTCATTCCTTCACCATATTCAAATGAATTCACTAAAATTTCCTACATTATGGGGTACCAAATCCCTCCACTAAAAATTGTAATTCACTACCGGGAAATGTTTACATTTCCCATTTTCGGTGTTTTTGGGTTTTTGGGCGCGTTTTCAACCGCATTAGCTGAAATTTGGTACATTGGTTTCTTATTGGGTTCGAAAAATCTAAACCTAAAATTATAAATATAGGTGCACCTTTTCCGGTAGCCCCCATATATCGAAACCCAAAATGTTCAGTATTTTAAGGGGTTTTGATCGAGCGAATTGGCTGTAATTTAGTACTTTGAGTTCTTATTGGGTAGCAAATCTCTCCACTAAAAATTATAAATATATTGGGGTTCTTGAACGCGGTATATTGGGGTTCTTGAACGCGTTTTTCAACCAAATTGGCTGTAATTTGATTTTTGTAGTCGTATGTGGTAACAAATCACCCTCCCAATAATTATTAATATTCTCCCCTTTTAAGGGATAGTCGCCCTTTTTATACCCTTAGCCACACTGTGTTACAGGGTATTATGTCTTTGTGCATATGTTTGTAACATTCAAAAGCAATCGAGAAAGACTCGCGGTTCCTTTTGAGAATATGAATATAATCACATTCTGAGTCGATTTATGCATGTCCGTCTGCCTCTTCGTATGTTTGTGTTAAATTGTAAACAAAGTACAGGTCGCATTTATAATCCGATTTAGATGAAATTTGTTTGGTCCAAGGACGAACCCTATTGGGGAAAATTTGTTCAGATTTAGATATAGCTCCCATATATTATATAATTTCGTCCATAGTAGGGGGGATATTCTGTACTCGAAAGTATGGTATTCTAAGACAATTTTGCCATCTGTTTTAATAATTCTACCTTCAGAGGTGCGAGAATGAACTACATTTAGACCTAGACCCATACAATGATAATAGTATTTTAAATATTTGCCGTAAAAGAAGGTAATGTGATGCAAAAATTTTAGTTTCAAAATTTAAATATCAGTCCTCAATTAGGCATAGCACCTCCCACTTTAGGTATAGCCTCCAGAGAAGTAAGCCTACAAAATTTTCTCCTCAATGACAATTTTATACTGCAGCTTGTACGTAACTATCGGTACACCTATGGTGTTAATACAAAGTTCTGCCCGGCCGAACTTAACGCTTTTTGCACTTGTTTCATATTAGTAGACACACTTGGTAGTCAGATTTGATTCACTAGGATAATGATTTGAAGGTTGGTAAGTAAACTATCCAAAAACATTTAGGTTTAACTCATTAATATATTAGTATGAACCTTTCCCTATCCTGTTAGGAGTTAAAGTTCATAGGTATTTATATATTTACTAAATGAAATAACTCTTTTGTAAAAAACCTAACGGTTTTGGATGTGTTCGACGTTCCTGACATTATTTTCCTCAATATTTTTGATGGACCAACTCTTATAATATATGTTGAAGGACCACTATAGACGTGATTTTTTTAACTATTTTTTAAAGCGTGGATTTTTCAAAGAATATTTCTCAAATATTGAGAGGCCTGATTTTTTAAACACCTCTAGGAGTAAATTTTGTCAGAATATGTTTTCAAGGACCATTTTTTAGACTATTTTTTCAAAGCGTGGATTTTTTAAAAATATTTTTCAAGAACCAGCGCATGGGAGGATTTTAGTTAAGAAAACTTTTAAAGTCCAACTTAAAAGACGGGACAACCGAAGCGTGCATTTTCAAAATAACATTTTTTCAAAGTCAAATGCGCGGGGTTTTAAATGAATTTGTGTTTAAATAACAACATGGGAAAAAACATTTTTAGACAATATCTCTAGAAAGACGTGAATTATTTAAATGATATTTTTTCAAACCACAAAGGCAATTTTTTCAAAGACGCCACTTTCTTAAATACGTGGATTTCAAAAGAATATGTTTTCAATGACCAATTTTTGTTAAATATGTGGATTTTTAAATTTGTAATATTCTGAATTGTGGATATTTTAATGAATGTATTCATTGTAATTGTATTGTACAGATTAACTTTTATGTGAAATTTGCATTGGTGTGTAGGGGATATTTCAAACATCCACTATGACTCCCTTCACAGTCATATTTGCAAACCAACATCGGTAGATACTAGACAGACAAACATATGATGCTGCGTTTCTCCTGCTGTTGTTGTTGTTGTTGATGTTTTGTAATGTTTTCTGTGCGTGGGCTAACAGTGTAAGACACACCTACTCTTTCTCTGGAATCGAAACAAAAAACAAGTCATTGATAGTTTTCAACATTTGTTAACAGAATTCCGTTGTGCATTATTCCCTCATGCTGCATGATTGTGCTGGAGAGAGAGTGTGAGAGTATGCATGTATGTTTGTGACTCTGTGTGCCTGCTCTTTGTGGTTTGTTACATTACTCTGCTAATGATTTGTTATCCTTGAAAGTCGTCATGTGATAGCCTGTTTTCATTGGAACAAACGAAGGTAGATAGGGAAATATGTGTGTGTGAGTGCGCGTTGTGTTGTGTGTGCATATCGTATGTTAAGTGCACAGACGAACATAACAAAGGCGAAGGCGGCAACGATGACAACGTAACGAGTCGTTTTCTTCTTCTTCTACTTCTGTGTGTTGTTTGTTACAACTATGCGGCGACATTGGCCACAGAGAGTCGTTGGTTATGAATGCGACACACACAGACAGAGTGAGGGAGAGCGAGAGAGTGTAAGATAGTATATCATAACATTGAATTGGAGAGCATGAGAAATGAAGAGAATGAGAGATGTTCGGTGTGTGTTGTTTCTTTTGGTTTCGTGAATGAAGGAGAGTAGCTTTGCGTTTTATGCTATATGTGTGTGCGTGTGAGTGTGTGTGTGCGCGAGTGTTGTTTTGTGACGAATTTTCAGGCTAACTGCTATGCGATGCTGCAGTGCATGATTTTAGTATGAAATAGGACTCATTTAAAGACGGTACGAAAAGGTGTTAACCGAAATCAACACACGTGCGCATCCTCTTCTTCTAAATCTCTAAAATGAAACAGTTTAGTGTTTGTTGTTATTGTTGGTCTAAATAATAATACAAAATACTACTACTGCCTAATCATAATGATGAAGATAATATAATGGTAATGTAATAATGCAAAAAATCATGATGATGGAATAAGAAAAAAAATATATAACAAAATATTGCAGCAAATATAAAATTTATTTTGTAAAAAATAAAAGAAAAAAAGTTTTGAAAACGAAAAAAAAAATTTGAAAAAAAAAATAAAAATTACAAAAGTGTAATATAACAAAATTGTGAAATCTAACCAAAAAGCAGAAAAAATTGTTAGCAACAACAAAAATTTAAAGTGTTAGTAAAAAAGAAAAAAAAATATTTCTCCTAAAAAGAAAAGATGAAATAAAACACAAAACAAAATATATATTTAAAAGTGAAAGTGTTGAATTAATATATTTAAACAAAAGCTGAGTTTAAACAATTATGCTGCAATAGCTGTGACAGCATTAGCATTGGTTTGCAATACAAAAATAACAACAACAACAACATTAGCAGCAAAAGAAGTTATAGTGTTTTTTGTTTTTCGACTGGTCCTTCGTTGTCAATGCCACCACCAGCACCACCAACAGCAGTGTCGCTATCGTCGCCGTCACCGCCGCTGTCGTCTCCATTGCCGCTGCTGTTCTGCCAGTTCTTCACATCAACACATCCACAGTCACATCGCATTTTTCGAAAGCTGCAAAAATAATTGTCTATGCGAACGAAACATCATCTTATGTAAGCGAAGACCAAATAGAAAATTGCGTTTTGTTTTTTGTGTGTCAAAGTCGATTTTGTTGTGTTTGTTGTTATCGTGTCGTGTTTTTTTTTGTTTCTTCTTCTCTGTGTATTTCTGTGTGTTATGTGTTGAAATTGCCAAGAAGACAAAGCTGGAGAAAAAAAGATATATAAAACACAAAAACAGTAACAACAGCAACTAACACGTTCCACGAAGAACATGAACAGCAACAACAACAACTACAGCAATAATAACAATAACACTAGCCAATAACAACTTTAACAGGGAGAAACCAAAAAGACATCAACAACAACAACAACCTAAAAGAACGACAGAAATCCTTTAAAAAGTAAAAACAGACTACCAGCACAAACTGCACCAACACCAACTATAACAACAACAACACCACCAGCAACGAGAACGACACCAGCACCAACAAATTATCATGGATTTTAAAACTTGCTCGGCTCAATGGAATAAAAACTGAATGAAATGTGAAAAAATGTATGTATGTATGTAAGCATAGAAGTCAGATACAAAATATAGCTCCATGGCAATGCAAGAAAAAAATATGTTGAAAATAAAAACGAAAGTAATTTATTTTTTAAACAGAAATGGATTATTCAAAACCTTTATTTACGCACATAAATAATTTAAAATTTAAAACAAATAACCCTTTAATATATTTATGGTAGAAACAGGAAAAAAACACATTTTGTGACTTACGTATAAATGAAACAAAAACAAATTTTTCAGAATAAAAACAGGAATTGAATTTCATAGAATTTATGAAGGAATGTGAATTAAAAAAATGTTTTGATGTTTATTTTTTTTTTAATCGGAGTTTTATTTGGTGTACAATTACGTTTCTAAATTTGCGTATGATTATTCAGTTAATTATCGTTTGCTTAAGACATTAATCATACGTCAATAGGGAAGATAGAGAAGGGACTTTAGGTGGAATTAATCTGTGATTGGGAACATGAAAGTGACAGAAATAAAGAGGTAACTTTGTATACGTGCCGTTACAAAGTCTTATGTTTAAAAATTGTATACATCTGAAACTCATATCAAAAAGACAAATTATAGATTTTTAATTTTATAGATCTTTATATAGGGGTACTTATAAATCAGGCACTCGAAAGTCCCAAAAACAAAGTAACCTAGATTTTTTAATTATGTTGTTTAAAAAAGATAAAATTTTCGACTTATAAAGAAACAGATACTCAAATTGGATTTGCATTTGATCGATATTATAACCAGATGTAAAAACCAGTGAGCGGAGCAGTATAGTCGGACGGGACCGACCATACGATACCCTACACAACTACCACGAACTCTAACTTTCTGAGGATGTTTATTCCGAGTCTTAGTAATATTTCGAGATATTTGCCCCCTCTTGTCCGATTAGAGGCCAAAAACACCTCTTCCTTACTTTTTTTCGAATATTCAGTCTAGTCCTTATAATTACTTGTCCAGATTACCTTCACGGTGGGTTGTGTTGTGATTTTCGGATTTTCGGATTTTCGGTCCATTTCATCCCAAAATTTTAATCTGATCATCACCGAAAATTGTAGGCGTTGTTCTTGACCATAACTGGAACTTCATGAAAAATTTCAAAGCCATCAGCGCGATATTTCTCCCTCTAATGTGGTGATGGGTTACTAAATAATATCTGAATACGTAAGCACCTGTAAATATTTGACTGTAACTCCCACATCTGAGTAGATACATCACTATATTTGGTATCAATTTAAACGCCAACCACTCCTCTTGGATATGCTATCAACTCCTGGGGTCTACATCCTCCAGGAGTAAATATATATGCCATAGAATACAAATTTTGTCATTTTTCACACAAAAGTCAGGGTCCATTTGACCCGCTAAATATTGACCGATCTTTATCAAAACATTCATGCTTATTCACTGGCCCGATCCCCTTCTCCATGCAAAAATTCGCGGTGTTTGGGCCATAATTGCGGCCTCTGGAGCGACCAGAAAAACCGACAAAAATTTAGTATTTGGTCCATTTCATCCCCAAAATATTAACCGATCTTTCCCAAAAACAATAGGGGTCTTCATTGGCCAGAACCCATCCTACATGCAAAATTTCGTGAAGATTGGTCCATAACTGTGACCTGTATCGTGTTTACAAATTATAATGGACAGACGGACGGACGGACGGACGGACACACATGTCTAGATCGACTCAGCTAGTCGAGATATGACGATCGGTATACTTAAAGGTGGGTCTAGGACCAATATTTCGCGGCGTTACAAACATTTGGGACTGCACAAAGCTATAATACCCTGACAACATAGTTGTGTAGGGTATAAATATTAAAATTTTTGTGGATCCACATTGGTGTATGACTTATTTTGTTTGGAAGCATTAATCATACGCCAGAAGGGAACATAGAGAAGGAACTATATGAGAAAATAAAGATGTAAATTAATACATCTGATATTACAAAAAATTCAATTATAAATAAAACGAAAACAAATTCTATTGATTTAGTGTAGGCGAAT
Organism: Musca vetustissima; assembly: GCF_032173495.1. Classification (NCBI taxonomy): domain Eukaryota; kingdom Metazoa; phylum Arthropoda; class Insecta; order Diptera; family Muscidae; genus Musca; species Musca vetustissima. Next base: position 11,690 of record NW_026879449.1, read on the forward strand.
TAGGTGTAGGTGAATTTTATCATTATTTTTTTGAGTCCCCATTGGCGTATAATTTATTTTATTTATGATCATATTTATACCAGAAGCATTCATAATACGCCACCAGGGAACATAGAGAAGGAACTATATCGCTCATTTCTTGCAAGACAGGCATAACTCAAAAAACGTGATTTTCGTGTTAATGATGAACGATTGTTCGCTTTAATAGACCTCATTCATTTGGATATCTCTTACCCACTCTAATTGAGAAGCTGTAGAAATTCCTCTGTCCCATATAAAGTGTGAGTAAATTGAAAACTTAAAACGCATTTTCTGCAAAATCGTTTTTTTTAATTATGCCTGTCTAGAAAGCAAATGAGCGATATATTTTTATGAGAAAATCGAGATGTATTTAATACATATGACATTACAAAGCGCAATGATCCGAACATAAAATATCCTTAGGTTTTTTTTGTAATGTATAAAACGAGATGGTGAAATCATAATAAAATTATTATTAGGTACAAATTTCAATTAGAAATAAAACAAGAATAAATTATTTTGATTCAAATTAGGAATTTTATTTTATCGAATTAATGACCAAATGTGAATTTAAAAATTATTATTTTTTTAAGGCCACATTGGCGTATTATTTATTTTATGTATGATCATTTACTGGAAGCATTCGTCATACGCCATACATTGAGAGGGATCTGATTAATACAACCAAAAATTCGTGTTATTTATAGTGTATGTGTGTTAAATTTTTATGAATATTTAAAATTCCATTTTCATAGAATGATGACAGTGATTGGTAATAACAAAAATGGGAATAATATATCTATGAAAAAATGAAGATGCAATTTTTTGAGGCTCTATATGATTTAAAATCAACCTTTATATCGATTATACGTGTGGATAAAATTATATCGGTAGAAAGATTTAATAAAACATTTATTTAAGGGAACCCCACCCATTCTCGATTTTAATTTTTCAAGATTTTCAATGGGCTGTTTTTTTTGTAATTAATGAAAAGTCGTTATTTTGGATGGCGGGCATGATAACTCCTCACTGGAACATCGGAATCCGAAAATTCCAACGGTGTTAGAAAGAGTACATGTCTGGCTCTCGTATGAACTAGGATTATTGACTTCGCTCTAAAATTAACAAAATGGCGGACCTTTGAAAAAATATTTTTGAAAAATCGCCGAATTTTGACCAAAAACCAAGTTAAAAAATAAGGAAGATCTTCGCCGATTCGCTTTATCCTAGTTCATACGATAGCTATACACTCACAGAGAAACGTGTAAAAATTTGGAATCGATTGGGTTATTAGTTTTTGAGTTATCGTGCCCGCCATTCGCAAAAGAGAAAAACGCGTTTAAAGTTTGAGAAGCCCTTTAGCAGTCACTTGATGCTGACACAATAAATCTTCAAGAATTCTTGAGATTTTCACTTGAAATTTTGTAGAGACATTCTTGAAGTAGTGTAGAATCAAATTGAATAAAAAAATTTTGACCCCGAGAATGGCCCCCATCCCCTTAAAAGAAATGTAATTGTTTTCCGGAAAGCCCTTAATGTAATGGGTGCATGAAAAGCCAACATTAGGGGCAACCCCGTTCTCTGTTTCAAAGAACCGATTTTTTATTTTTATTTAATTTAAACCTATAACTTCTCAAGAATGTCCGATTGTCATATATCGACTAGCTGAGTCGAACTAGACATGTGTGTTCGCCCGTCTGTCTGTCCATTTTAATTTATAAACACGATACAAACCACAGTTATGGACCGAACTTCACGAAATTTTGCATGTTGGATGGGTTCTGCCTAATGACCACCCCTTATTGGTATTTTTGGTAAAGATCGGTTAATATTTAGGTAATGAAATTGACTAAATACTTAATTTTTGTCCGTTTTTCTGGTCGCTCCAGAGGCCGAAATTATTGCCCTAACATCGCGAAATTTTACATGGAGAAATGGGTCGGGCCAAGAATAACCACGCCTGTTTTGATTAAGATTGGTAAATATTTTGCGGGTCAAATGAACCCTGGCTTTTGTGTGAAAATGACAAAATTTGTATTCTATGGCGTATATATTTACTCCTGAAGGACATAAAGAAGTTGATAGAAAGAGAGAGAGAAGTTGATAAAAAATATATGTTGATACCAATTATATTGTCGAATGTGAGAGTTACACTTAAATATCTACAGGTGCTTACGTATTCAGACATAGCGCTGATCGCTTTAACATGTTCCATGAGGTTTCATGAGCCTATAATTTTCGGTGATGATCGTATTATCTGATTTTGGGATGAAGTTCAGGAACTCAATTTTTTTTCGAAAAAATCATATCTATGGCTATGAAATACGAAATCTTAGAGCAGCGATAGTAAACCTGGTTTTCCTAAGTATATTATATATATTAAGACATTTTGAATTTGAAGACATTTTGAACTTACAGGTGTACCAGTTTACAGCTAATGCTGATACAAAGTATCAAGAAGAACTATAAAAAATAAAATATGATGGAGATTGTAAACAGATTGTAAACTTTTATATCTAAATATGTGGAAAGAGGTATTCATATTATTAATACCTTTTCCTACCTCATATTTAGTCGAATCAGGATCAGGATTTAGTGCTGTTAACCACATAATGAACAAAGAAAGAAACCGCCTTAATATTTCTGAAAGAGGAGAAAGCAGTTTATCCATAAACAACACTGTGGATTATGTGGGCGGTAAGAATATTTTTTTCTATCACTCGAGGTGAAAAAGTGGGCGGTAATTAAAAAAGGTTGACTACCCCTGTCTTAGAGTATTATCTTCATATTACTAATAATTTTCAATTTCATTATAATTATCACTTCCGTCAAATCATGTTAATATTTTTACACATGTTACCAGTGTTCAAATATAAACTATATTTACAATAATATGAAGCTTTCATTGTGACCTCATGTCATTTGTAAACTGTGAACAACAATGATATACAATTTTATTGATTTAAAACTCAAAGTCCCCAAATTTGAAATATATAACGTTTTTCCAGCCCCACCTGAAATAATTCTGTATTTCCCTAAGGTCTTTTTTTTTAAAAAAATATGGCAATTTGGCATTCCAAATTTTTGGTAGGAAAAAATCTTTACAAAAAATGGATTAATGTTTTGTCATAGCACCATATGAAAGTATAAATGTATATATATATATATATCCTCATCTTTATTTCATATGTTTAATAATCTTTGAATGATGGAGGGTATAAATGTTCGGTCCGGCAGAGGAACACACATGTCATTGAATATATTTCTTGCTTAAGGGGACTCCCCATTCTCGGAGTCAATTTTTTTTTGATTTAATTCGAATCAAAAACTAATATTCCAATCGGTTCCAAATTTTGACATGTTTCTCTGGGAGTGTGTAGCTCTCGTATGGACTAGGATAAAGCCAATCGGTGAAGAACTTCCAAATTATTATTAAAATTATTTTTCTTCTCTTTTAAATCATTAATTATATATGTGTAAAGTTACAAACCATAACATGCATTGGTATCCATTTACCAACCCAATGAAAATTAAAATCGAGAATGGGGCAGGTTCCCTTAAGCCCTTTTTTTGTCGATACGATACCCATATAGCATAGGCCCCAAGAGTAATGAACTTGTTCCATTTCATTTTAATTGTTGAAAAATCGCCGACACTAGGTATGTTTTATTAGGAATCTTGTCGTTTTATAAATATGTATTACAAATTAAAAAATCGAACTGACATAATCTATAATTAAGATATTTATTTGGAAAAGCAATTGTAACAATTACCAATATCTGTCAAACAGGACAATATATTATTTAAATGTCTATGTCAAAATATTAACGTTATTTTTTCATATATATTGAGGCTATAAGGGCCACCTCATAAACTAACGAAATCAAAACATATTCTGCGTGATATGAATTTCATTTAATGAATAAATTGATTATCTCGAGGAGATAGACATTTATGAATGATAAAAATTTAATATTTATTTTTTTAATTTTGATTTACATTTTTTTAATATTAATTTATTGTTTACATGAGGGAGAATAACTTCTGATGCAAAAAAAAATATTACTTTTTCACACAAAAGTGTTAATTTCATTTCGTATTTATTTATTTTTACATATTTTTTTTTCAGCTGCAAAGCTAATCGAATTAAAATTATTAAATATTCATTATTTTCATTATAGTAATACACACAAACAAAGGTCCTTCACCCCACTCGTACTCGTACGTTTGAGTACCTACTATGCAATGTCAAACATAACAAATTATTTTTTAATTGTTCAATGTGAAAGAGAGGTCACTTTATCATTCACAACAACAACAATAGAACCGATAACAACAATAACATCATTAATAATTAAATACAACATTTTTGAGCGTCATCATCATCAGTAAATGTGGCAAATAATTCAAATATTTGCCATGAATAACATTGACGATAACAACAACAGCAACACCAACAATAGCACCGATATGTATTGTGTAACAACAAACAACACCAACAACAACTATTTTACACACCAATTAAAGTACCAGCAAATGACAATTGTGCGGTTTCGATACAATTTTGTTGACTATTATTATTATTTTTGCTGATTTTGGTGCAATCGAGTTGACCATTATTTTGCAAAAGGGGTATGTGCATTTGTATGTGTTTGAGTGTGGACTGCGTATGTGTAAATGTGCGAATGTATTTGTAATAAAATGTGTTTATTTGCTATGCCCAAACACTTCAATAAAGGCAGCGATTGTAATATAGTTCGATGGCGGTTGATAATATATTCCTTATAAAATCCATGGTTAGAAATCTGAGGGTGGTGGTCCTGGAAAAATATTCTTGAAAAAACCATGGCCTTGTTTCGGTCCCTGAGAAAAATTAAAAAATCCACGCCTTGTTTCGGTCCCTGAGAAAAATTAAAAAATCCACGCCTTGTTTCGGTCCCTGAGAATTCTTTAAAAAATCCACGCCTTGTTTCGGTCCCTGAGAAAAATTCTTTAAAAAATCCACGCCTTGTTTCGGTCCCTGAGAAAAATTCTTTAAAAAATCCACGCCTTGTTTCGGTCCCTGAGAAAAATTCTTTAAAAAATCCACGCCTTGTTTCGGTCCCTGAGAAAAATTCTTTAAAAAATCCACGCCTTGTTTCGGTTCCTGAGAAAAATTCTTTAAAAAATCCACGCCTTTTTTCGGTCCCTGAGAAAAATTCTTTAAAAAATCCACGCCTTTTTTCGGTCCCTGAGAAAAATTCTTTAAAAAATCCACGCCTTTTTTCGGTCCCTGAGAAAAATTCTTTAAAAAATCCACGCCTTGTTTCGGTCCCTGAGAAAAATTCTTTAAAAAATCCACGCCTTGTTTCGGTCCCTGAGAAAAATTCTTTAAAAAATCCACGCCTTGTTTCGGTCCCTGAGAAAAATTCTTTAAAAAATCCACGCCTTGTTTCGGTCCCTGAGAAAAATTCTGACACCTATATCCTCATTTATTTGGGATTAAGAACGTGATTATTTGTTTTTCAATTCCGGTGATCTTGGTTGATTGGTCCTTGAAAAAATCTTCTTTAAAAAATCCACGCCTTGGTTGATTGGTCCTTGAAAAAATCTTCTTTAAAAAATCCACGCCTTAGTTGATTGGTCCTTGAAAAAATCTTCTTTAAAAAATCCACGCCTTGGTTGATTGGTCCTTGAAAAAATCTTCTTTAAAAAATCCACGCCTTGGTTGATTGGTCCTTGAAAAAATCTTCTTTAAAAAATCCACGCCTTGGTTGATTGGTCCTTGAAAAAATCTTCTTTAAAAAATCCACGCCTTGGTTGATTGGTCCTTGAAAAAATCTTCTTTAAAAAATCCACGCCTTGGTTGATTGGTCCTTGAAAAAATCTTCTTTAAAAAATCCACGCCTTGGTTGATTGGTCCTTGAAAAAATATTCTTTAAAAACCCACTCCTTGGTTGATTGGTCCTTGAAAAAATATTCTTTAAAAAATCCACGCCTTGGTTGATTGGTCCTTGAAAAAATCTTCTTTAAAAAATCCACGCCTTGGTTGATTGGTCCTTGAAAAAATCTTCTTCAAATATCCACGCCTTATTTTGGTCTTTAATAAAATGTTCTTTAAAAATCCTCGCCTGTGTTAGTCTTTGAAAAAATATTCTTTACAAAATCCTCGCCTGTAATGGTCCTTAAAAAAATTAAACTCCTATGTTGATTTTATTACAACAGTGCTATAGGTTCACACACACACACACACACATACACATCCGTCCCCTTCTGCCACCTATATTGTCCTCATTTATTTGGGATTAAAAACTTGTTTATTTGTTTTTCAATTCCGATGATCTCTCATTTCAAAATAAATGTACATCGGCAAAAACAGCAATGCATATTGTTGGTACAGGTTTGGTGAGTAAACACACACATAAGCACATGAGGTTAGTTGTATTAGTTGTGTGTGTTCTCATATAATGGTGTATAAGTTACGTGCGTATGCTCTTCTGTATATGTGTGTGTGTTTAACTTACCGATATTCACATGACACAATTTTTGGCTTAACACTGATTTGTTGTTTTTGTGGTTTGGCCATGAAGGCAGGCAGGCAGCTACAGCTATGGCTACGGTCGGCATCCAACATTTTAGCCATGGCCAATTTTGTGTTGAACATCACAAAATATATATTGCATACGAAACGAAGTGGTAGTTGTTGTTTTTGTTGCTGTTTGTTATTATTATTTTTGTAGATGTTTTGTTGTTGCTGTTGTTTTTTTTTTCATTTCTAATGGTTTGCTCTTTTTTCATTATTGAAAATTTATACAAGAAATAGAATTTTGTCGATTTTCATTTTTTTTCTGCCTCGATTCTGATTAATATGATGATGTTGTTATAATATATGATGAGGAGATAAGAGTGCAATTAGTGAAAGTATTTTAGAAAATATAAATATACATATATACTTATTTTTGTTTATTTTTTGTAATTGAAAGATAATAAGACAACATATTGGGGAAATGTGTATTTATAAGTGTTTAGGCGCCGAAATTGCGTTTCGAAAAATAAAGAAAATAAAACACGAACGTTTTAGTTTTCTGATTTAGAGTTTTATTGAAATATAAATAATAATAGGGGAAGATAAATGAGAACGAACAGATTACCTGTGTTACGAGTAGATATCGATACGAGAAGGAGATGAACAATGACAATAATGCTGCAAAGAGACATTGGCGCAAAACAATACTCATTAGAAAACTGACAGTTCAATGTTGTAACAATAAGGAGTTTGCAGTTTTCTAATGAGTATGTAAACAAACACAATGAACACGAGCGTTCAAAGGATGCATTTCCCAACAATGCATATAAAGGCGATTCTTACTTAAACATTGGCGCCCACCTTGCAACATTATTAATGTTGTAACACAGATATTCACGACTAGTTACTTAAAGTAATAGAAAATAAGATGGTAGGCGGTGCAGTGTGTGTGAGCAATTCAAATTCATTTTTGTTTAATTTTTTTTCCAAATACAAACTTAATATGAGCATACGTATCGCCCGCAGTAACGGACGGTCTCCCTGATTCAACCATACGAACATGGCGTGATTGTCCATGGAATTGATCGCGATAGAACCCACAGTTATGGATTCGTATTTTAATTAAAAGTTGTAAAGGAACCCGCAGTTACGGGTCTTGTATTGTTTAAATCCGCAGAGACGGATTTCGATATTATTTTAAAATATTTAGACATTTTTGACTATAGATTCGGATCCGCAGTAACGGATTCCGTTTCTGTTTCAATGCAAACAATTTAGAAATAGGCCGCTTTACAATGCCTGTTGTCGACCGAACGTCAACGATTCTGACGTGACAACCCAACCGTGTAATTTCTCGTTATGGATTACGACTTCAAAACAAATTAGCAAGCTCTTGAACTCTACGAAACCTATTCACAAGCGATATAGGTTAGTCAATTACGACTGTTTCAGGATGGGAAATTTTTTATTCCTGCTTCCCAGAGTCCACCCGAATGTGGAGCACCAGCTGGAATAAAATACCACGATAGTCCCTGAGTACCAAAGCAGCGAAATGGAATCACGATTTTCACAATTGATATGCACCAACTTACGAATCACGGGAAACGACCTCAAAAGTCCTACCAATTTTTAAAAATATCGAGTGGAATAAATTTGGTGAGAAACGCAGGAATACACCAACGTATCCTTTGTTAATCTTGCAATACGGGTCTGTGAAAGAATTTACCTTGGAAGGAACAACGAAATCTACACCAGTTGTAGTTAATGCCTTAAAAGGAATTTTACTCGGCTACGACATTGCAGCAAGAGATTCCGTCGAACAAAACAGTTTACTTTTGATAAAAGATGCACGAACACATTGTTATCGGTCGCATCAAGGTACACCGCTTTACGCTACTCCAATTAGTAGCGGCCAAAAGTGGATCGCCGCGATCTATTCGATCTAACCATATAATTTCTACTATAATTTTTGCGGGCAACTAAAGTGGCAAAGGCACGAATCTCCGACGATGGGATAGGTCCAGTTACAAGCCACCCGAAAATTGAATTTTGAGCCAGCAAAGTCCCAGAAAGAATTGACTGAGAACCCTCCAACATAATTTTTGGGTACAAGTCTGCACCCAAAAGAAGTTCCACAGGACGTGAATTAAACAAATCATCATCTGCCAAACGAATACTTGGCATTTGGGCTCTAAAATCCGACGAAACATTAAACGAGGGCAAATTCCCCGAAATGGACGGCAAAACCACTGCACGAGTTTCTAAAACCACTGAAGGATCGAAACGACTTCCAATTTGCAACGAGCATATTTTACTAGAATTGGCCGAAATTGCACAATTCACCCCAGAAACAGTGACATCTGTTGAACTTACAGGGAGTTTCAACCTATTCTGCAAGCCTTGGGTCAGAAACGATGATTCTGATGCTGGATCTATTAAAGCCCTAGCGGGATACGAAACACCACAATGGACGATATTTATAATAGCTGTCCCCAATAGAACGGATTTATTTTGAGCCGTGTGGAAAACTTGCCGAGAAGCACTAATTGATGTGGATGGGACAGAAGGATTGATGGGGACAGGATTTGGTGAATTTGAAGGATTTCGGTTTACCGAACCAACCGAAGAAATAGAATTATTGGGTGATGTGTCACTACGATGCAATAATGTGTGATGGCTACGCCTACATTTCAAACACCGATGCTGACTAATACAAGTTTTCACCTCGTGCCCCCTACGCAAACAATTCACACACAATCTACGACGTTTAACTGTGGAAAATCTAGCCGATAGCGACATACTTTTGAATCGAGGACATTCAAAAAGCTGATGGGACTGTTGAGGGTAAAGAATACAATCATTCTTAGGAGAAGATGGGGAATTACGATAAGGATATGGTTTCATGACATGGGTTTGAAGTTTTTTATCGCCAGATTTTTTGACTGAGTCATTTCCTCGCATACCATGGAGACACATGAGTGTTTGAATCCGTTCCGTTAAAAATCGATCGAGGTCTTCCCAAAGCGAAACAGATGACTTGACTTTAACACTTTGCTCCCACAAGGTTTGTGTAATTTTCGGAAGCCTTTGAAGACAAATAAAAACTAAGAACGGATCCCAATTATCCGTACGAACGTCGTAAATGGACATTGCGGACAAGCAACCATTGATACCACGCTGGATTTGTTTAAGACCCGAACTTGTCTCAACTTGAAGTACCGGAAGGGCAAATAATATATTAAACTGATTATGAATCAACATACGAGGATTATCGTAAGTGGCTTTCAAAGCGTTCCACGCCAGAACTGCGGTTCGTTAAGGGGAATTTTGAAACAATCTCGCAAGCTTCCCCTCTAGTTTTTCGCGTCAAATGACAGAGACGCTCAATATCACTCAACCGTGAATTGTTTATAAATACCGCGCTAAAAATGTCTCTAAAGGTTGGCCACGAAAGAAAATCGCCCTCGAAAATATCAGTATCACAAGGAGGCAACGCTAGATTATGGACAATGTCTAAATTTTCTGGCTCAACATTAAAACTCGAATTACCTCTAGGAATCCCAATACTTGATATTGGGGAGCTAGAAGCCTGAGTACCCACATTTCGACAAGTGTGGGTGGACGAGTTCGTTTTATTTAAATCAGTATCGCTAGCCTGGACTTCCGTAGAAGGTGCAGACTGTGTCTGGACTTCTTGAGGAATATCAGACGGATCCCGATTTACTTGAACGCTTTCTTGCCGAAGTTTGTGCAAGGCCCGGTTTATCATTGCTAGACAATCCATATACATGTCATAGACGACCTCCTGTTTCGAATCTACAGAATCGACATCTTCCTGACATGAATCCTCAGACGATTCTAAAAAGCAAATACATTTTTCAAAAGAATTTTCTACACTTGCCCATTTTTTGCTTAATTCGGCACTTCTAACTTCTAAGACAAAGATATCTACATCATCTTCCTTTAAAGTCCGAAGTTTATCACACATTTTGACTAGAGCGTCCGAAACTCTGATGTAGGTATTTAGAGGAGTAGAAGGCATAATTACAATTTTCTTTTTAATCGCACGAACACGAGAAATTATCCAAAAGAAAAAACTATTTAGTTATGATTTAAACCAAAGCTTTTCCAATGAAAAGCTGACAACAAGTTGAAATCGCTACGACGAAATAAATTTCTTCCCCAAAAAACAGCAAAATTTGCTAAGATTTCCTTAGAAAATCGATAAGAATTCGAAAATTTACCAAAAAATATCCGAAAAGATTCAATAATTTGCAGAAACAAACCTACTTCTGTCTCGACAGTTGAATAAAATTCACCAAAAGTATAGACTTTCGACAAAATCTCAAAAACTGCACAAATATAATATATAAATGTATGAAATATCAAGAAAATTAATAAATAATTCGATATATACGACACAAATTTTTAATGAAAATGGCAAAAAATTACTATTTTTATTTCAAATTACAATAAAAATAATAATTTTTACACACCGATGAACACTGTCGTAATTGCGGACTGTAGGGTAAACGATAAGCTAAAATGTCCAAAAGTAGCTTTCAATTTGTTCATACACACACTACTAATCAATTTACAAAAAAAATATTACTTTGTTCCAAACGTGCCAACACGTCACAATCGACCGACCCGATTAGTGTAGCGTACACGCAAACAAAAGAAAAACGAAACAAGTGAAAAAGCGTTAAGTTCGGCCGGGCCGAACTTTGGATACCCTCCACCATAGATATACTGACAGGTACTAGAAATGAAAATAATGGGAACATACCAAAAAGTGGACCTATACCGACATTTCTAAACAGGGATTATGTAAACCATAATAAAGAATTCAGTAATTTTTAACGGATAATTATACACTGTGGCTAATTGAAATATCGATTCTAGACCCCATGTATCTTTGGACCAAATGCGCTTCAAAAAATTTAGATTTCATCCAAACTTTGTCCTTCTTATTATTTCTTCCAATCTTAGTTCAAATTCGAAGATGGGGAATATCGGTCCACTTTGTCTGGAACCTCCATACAGGGACTAGGTCTTAATGCGGGTTATAGTTCATTATTAGAGATGGGCAGTGGGTAAATACCCAAAGGGTAAATTGGGTAAATACCCATTTGTGGGTATTTATTTGGGTATTTACTATATTGAATCGGTAATACAACATCTTACACACTATTTCCGGGTTTCTGTTATCAAATCGATTAAGAATGGATAGTTTTACGATGCTTTAAAGACGTGGGTAAATACTTGGGTAAATGCCCGAGTTTTTACCCACAAATTGGGTATAAACTCATTAACTGCCGAACCACTTGACATAGGCGGCCAAAATTTTGCACACATGTTTCTAATGTCAAAGCAAATATAGAAATCTAACATGGGGTCCCTGGGTCCAAGTTTTGATATAGCCCCCATATAACCATATCTCCCGATTTAAGGTATTTTTTGTCTATTAGACGCATTTTACAACCAAACTGGCTGTAATTTGGCACAGAGTGTTCTTTTTGAGTACAAAATGTCCATGCAAAATTTTATGTATGTAGGTCCACGTTTACTGTTAGCCCCCATACAAAGATACCCCTATTTTAAGTATTTACCCAAAAATTGGGTATAAACTCATTAACTGACGAACCACTTGACATAGGCGCCCAAAATGTTGCACACATGTTTCTAATGTCAAAGCAAACATAGAAATCTAACATGGGGTCCCTGGGTCCAAGTTTTGATATAGCCCCCATATAACCATATCTCTCGATTTAAGGTAATTTTTGTCTATTAGACGCATTTTACAACCAAATTGGCTGTAATTTGGCACAGAGTGTTCTTTTTGAGTACAAAATGTTTATGCAAAATTTTATGTATGTAGGTCCACGTTTACTGGTAGCCCCCATACAAAGGTACCCCTATTTTGAGTATTTACCCAAAAATTGGGTATAAACTCATTAACTGACGAACCACTTGACATAGGCGACCAAAATTTTGCACACATGTTTCTAATGTCAAAGCAAATATAGAAATCCACCATGGGGTCCCTGGGTCCAAGTTTTGATATAGCCCGCGTATCAAATCAGATAACTATTAAAACGCGTAACAAATCAGATAACTATTTTAATATAAACCAGTAAGGAAAGTAGTAAAGTCGGACGGGGCCGACTATATGATACCCTTCACCACTATGGGTATATTAAACAGGACTATTTACATGAAATTGGATGATATAAAATATGTGATATTTATCTAAATGTGAATCTACCTAGATCTATCCATAAACATGTCATTCGTAGTTACAATGGGACAAAGGTATGTAAATCGACTTCAAACAAATATAAATAGGTCATCCATTGGGCTATGTCTGTACTTCTAGAAAACGCAACTACGTAATTCTATGCTCAATTTTGTACGCTGTGCAAAATTTTATGTCAATCTGACTAACATGAGGAGTTTGATGCCCAATTTACTTGAAATCGGTCGGAAATATATATGGAAGCTCTATCCAAATATAAAGCGGCTTCAAACAAACTTGTCACAGGTTAGGTTATACTAATTTCAGAACGTTTTGTTCCTATCAGCCTATTGATTCCTTGGTGCGTCAATTACTTAAAATCAATCTATAATATAAATCTGGACCAATTTTCTCGAAACTTGGCAGACATCACTCTAGGCTCAATTCAGTACGTTATGCCAAATTTCGTGCAAATCTAAGGATATATAGGGACTTTGGTGCACTATTTACATAAAATCGGACGAAACTATTATGGGAGCTATATCTAAATCAGGACCGATTTTCTCGAAACTTGGCAGACATCATTCTAGGCTCAATTCAGTACGTTATGGCAAATTTCGTGCAAATCGAAGGATACATAGTGACTTTGGTGCACCATTTACATAAAATCGGACGAAACTATATATGGGAGCTATATCTAAATCTGGACCGATTTTCACGAAACTTGGCAGACATCATTCTAGGCTCAATTCAGTACGTTATGCCAAAATTCGTGCAAATCAAAGAAAAAATATAGGGACTTTGGTGCACCATTTACATGAAATCGGACGAAACTATATATTGGAGCTATATCTAAATCTTGGCAGATTTTCACGAAACTTGGCAGACATCATTCTAGGCTCAATTAAGTACGTTATGCCAAATTTCGTGCAAATCGAACGATATATAGGGACTTTGGGGCACCATTTACATGAAATCGGACGCAACTATATATGGGAGCTATATCTAAATATGAACCGATTTTCACGAAACTTGGCAGACATCATTCTAGGCTCAATTCAATACAATATGCCAAATTTCGTGCAAATCGAACGATATATAGGGACTTTGGGGCACCATTTACATGAAATCGGACGAAACTATATATGGGAGCTATATCTAAATCTGGACCGATTTTCTCGAAACTTGGCAGACATCACTCTAGGCTTAATTCAATATGTTATGCCAATTTTCGTGCAATTCGAAAGATATATAGGGACTTTGGTGCACAATTTACATGAAATCGGACGAAACTATATATGGGAGCTATATCTAAATCTGGACCGATTTTCACGAAACTTGGCAGGCATCATTCTAGACCTAAATGATTAGGCTGTACCAAATTTCGTGCAAATCGAAAGTTATATAGGGACCGTTTACATTAAATCGGTTAAATATATATATGGGAGCTATATCTAAATCTGAACCGATTTTTCCCAATTTCAATAGGGTTCGTCCTTGGGCCGAATAAGTGACTTGTGCCAAATTTCATCTAAATCGGATCATAAATGCGACCTGTACTTTGTTTACAATTTAACATCTACAGACGGACGGACAGACGGACAGACGGACGGACGGACATGCATAAATCGACTCAGAAAGTGATTCTATGCATATTCTCAAAAGGAACCATGTGTCTATCTCGTTTCCTTTTGCCTGTTACAAACATATGCACAAAGACATAATACCCTGTACCACAGTGTGGTGAAGGGTATAAAAAGGGGGTTATATGGGGACTACCCCAAAAAGGGGGCGAATATTAATAATTTTTGGTAGGGAGATTTGTTACCATATACGACTACAAAATACCAAATTGCAGCAAATTCCGTTGAAAAACGCGGTCAAGAACCCCAAAATACCGAAAATTGAGGGGTACCGTTATATGGGGGGTACCAGAAAAAATTGACCTATATTTATAATTTTTAGTAGGTTTATTTGGTACCCAATAAGAACTCAAAGTACCAAATTTCAGCGAATTCTGTTGAAAAACACGCTCAAGAACCTCAAAATACCGAAATTTTGGGGTTACCCTTACATGGGGGCTGTCCGAAAAAATGGACCTATATTTATAATTTTTAGTGAGGATATTTGCTACCCAATAAGAACTCAAAATACCAAATTTCACCGAATTCGGTTGAAAGACACGCTCAAGAACCTCAAAATACCGAAAATTGGGGGGTATCCTTATATGGGAGCTATGCCTAAACGTGGACCGATATAGCCCATCTTCGAACTTGACCTGCCTGCAGACAAAAGACGACTCTATGCGAAATTTTGGGGCTCTCTCAATTCGTTTAGACGCTAGAGTGATTACAACAGACAGACGGACAGACGGACATGCATAAATCGTCTTAGAATTTTACGCTGATCAAGAATATATATACTTTATAGGGTCGGAAATGAGTATTTC
>NW_026879450.1:0-26939 GCF_032173495.1 Musca vetustissima
CATATCTCATATCTCATCGTTCATATATCATAGATCGTCATATATCATAGCTGAGTCGATCTAGACATGTGTGTCCGTCCATTATAATTAGTAAACACGATACAGGCCACAGTTCTAGATCAATCTTCACTAAATTTTGCATGTAGGAAGGGTTCTGCCCAATGAAGGCCCCTATTGTTTTTGGTAAAGATCGGTTAATATTTAGGGGATGAAATGGACCAAATACTTAATTTTTTTTATCGGTTTTTCTGGTCG
The DNA here is from genome assembly GCF_032173495.1 of Musca vetustissima. Lineage (NCBI taxonomy): Eukaryota > Metazoa > Arthropoda > Insecta > Diptera > Muscidae > Musca > Musca vetustissima. The sequence continues at coordinate 256 of NW_026879450.1, forward strand.
CTCCAGAGGTCGCAATTAGGTTCCGATTCATATCATGCCAGTTCTGTTAAGAATCGGTCAATATTTACCGGGTCAAATGGACCCTGACTTTTGTATGAAAAATTACAAAATTTGTATTTCATAGCGTATAGCTTTACCCCTGAATGACATAAACCTGAAAAGAGGAGTGGTTGACCTTTAAATCGGTACAGGTGCTTACGTACTGAGATATTATTTAATAACCCATTACCACACTAGAGGGCGGAAATATAGCACTGATTTGAAATTTTCTATGAGGATCCAGGTATGGCCAAGGACAACGCCTTTAATTTTCGGAGATGATCAGATAATAATTTTGGGATGAAGTGGACCGAAAACTTTTTTTTAATTCGAGTCACATTTATAAGCCGTACATCACAATGGAAATGTAATTAGAAGGGCTGTACTGACTATTAGTAACATTTGTTGACCTCTAGTCGGTCAAGAGGGTGCAACTATCACGAAATATTGCCCAGGCTTGGAATAAAAATATCTCTATGAAATGGACCAAAAACTTTATTTTTGTCTGATTTTCTGGTTGCTCCAGAGGCCGCAATTATGGCCCAAACATAGCGAATTTTTACATGGAGAAGGGAATCAGGCCAAAGAATAAGCATGTCTGTTTTATTAAAGGTTGATCAATATTTAACAAAATTTGTATTCTATAGCGTATATATTTACCCCTGAAGGATATAGACCCGAGAATTTGATAGTATATCAAAAAGGAGCGGTTGACCTTTAAATTGATACCAATTATATTGTCATATGTATTCGGATGTGGGAGTTACACTTACATATTTACAGGTGCTTACGTATTCATATGTTATTTAGTAACCCATTACCCCACTAGAGGGCGGAAATATAGCGCTGATGGCTTACAAGTTTTCCATGAGGATCCAGGTATGGTCAAGGACAACTCCTATAATTTTCGGTGAGGATCAGATAATAATATTGGGATAAAGTGGACTGAAACCCAATTGTTTGTATTTTTTCGAGTCGATCTCAAAAAAACCTGAACGAGTAATTAGAAAGGCTGTACTGAATATTAATAATATTTTTTGACCTCTAGTCGGTCAAGAGAGTGCAAATATCGCCAAATATTACCCAAGCTCGGAATATAGAACCACACAAAGTTAGATGTTCGTGGAAATTTTGTAGGGTATCACATGGTCGGCCCCGTCCGACTATACTGCTACGCTCACTGGTTTTATATATATATATATATATATATATATATTTTTTTTTAATTTTGTTTTTGCGAAATAGTCAGGCTGAATCCCAGTTTGTTTTTTTTTTATAAAAAACAACTATTTATTAGTGGGGAATGTATGGCATTGTTTGCCGAGGGGTAAGGCAGGGAAGACTATAGTTTCGAATCACGCCACTGATCCTCATCAGTTCCCTTAGTTTTTTGTTGGGATATTCTCCCCAGAAGATATTGCTTCTATACAAACAATCTTTCATACCCAAATGTCTCTTGTAACAAAGCTAACCAATGACATAAACTGCATGAGAATTTCGCTGGTGCCTCACTTCGAGGTTAACAAGGCATTTACAAACAATATATTTTTTAATTGTATAGAGACCCGATTCTTTTAAATTATTATTTTTTTAATCACCAATTTTTTTAAATATTTTTTTGTTCTATAATGCCCAGATTAGTCGTGGATTTTTTTCAATATTTTTAATGGACTATAAAAATAAGAATTTTTAATGGAGGACCATATTTTTGTCTATGTTGCAGTTTATAAAGGTGTAGATTTAAAAAATGAGTTAAGGGGACCCCCCCATTCTCGGGGTCAAAATTTTTTGATTTTTGATCCTTGAAATTTTGTAGAGACAAAATTTCAAGGATCAAAAAGGATCAAAAGTGAAAATCTCAAGAACTCTTGAGAGTTGTGACGGCTGAAGGGCTTCTCAAACTTTAAACGCGTTTTTCTCTAAACGTTTTTTTGCGAATGGCGGGTACGATAACTCAAAAACTAATAATCCAATCGGTTCCAAATATTGCAACGTTTCTCTGGGTGTGTATAGCTCTCGTATGAACTAGGATAAAGCCAATCGGTGAAGATCTTCCTTATTTTTTAACTAGGTTTTTGGTAAAAAATCGGCAATTTTCCAAAAATTTTTTTAAAGGTCCACCATTTTGTTAATTTTAGAGCGAAGTCAATAATCCTAGTTCATACGAGAGCCATACATGTACTCTTTCTAACACCGTTGGAATTTTCGGATTCCGATGTTCCAGTGAGGAGTTATCATGCCCACCATCAAAAATAAGGACTTTTCTTTAATTACAAAAAACAACAACAAAACAATAACAAAAATTGTTTGTAAATTATTTTTCTTCTCTTTTAAATTTTCAATTATATATGTGCAAAGTTACAAACCTTTACAAGCATTTGTATTCATTTACCAGCCCATTGAAAATCTTGAAAAATTAAAATCGAGAATGGGGGTGGGGTGGGAGGTGTGGTTCCCTTAAATTATTTGTTGGAGGTTTTAAAAAGTCGCGGATTTTTTACAATTATTTTTTTTTTTAATTTTTAATATTTTTTTATTCCAAAGAGATAATACCAGTAATTGGTGTAGCCAAAAAAAAAAATTAAACATTTTGTGTAAGAAAAAGTATTTAAAAAAAATCTCACTACATTATTTATTTTTATAACTACAACAACAAGTCAGATGAGAAATGCTTGAAATATTTTTATTATTATTTTTTTCAAATAACTCGTCCAACGACAGAATTCATTCAACTTTACTCATTTTGTTGTGTTGTTTCTTTTTCTCAGCTTACGTTGTTGATGATGGTGATTATTTATTTGAGTTTTTTTTTTTTTTTTTTTTGTTTTTTGCAAAATGAAATATTTCTACAAAATATATATTTAAAAATAAAATACAATATATTATTTTTTTTTTCTTCAACATTGTTTACGTTCTGGCCAGTATGTTTTGTTATTGTTTTGCAAGAAAGTCATCAAACGTAGAACGTGTGTGTGGCGGCTTTGTTGCTGATTTTTGTTTGCATCTCTCGTATCGCGACAGTAGCAAAAATCTCAGCAGATAATTATCAACGCAAAACAATCGATGATATGATGGCGTCCTCTACGTAGTTTTTTTTTTGGTTCGTCATTATCATTTTGCACTAAATGTGGTCAGACCACAACAACAACGACAAAACAAAACAATAACAAATTAATTTGCAATAACCAGCCAATGAAATAAAAAAAAAACAACAAACACCAACAATAGCAACAAATCAAAGTAATGTTGTTAAAATTAAACAAAAACAAAAAAAACGAAGACGACAACAAAAAAACTTCACAACAAAAAAAAGAAAGAAGAAAGAAATTAAAAAAAAATGCAAAACAAAAAACTTTTAAAATTTCTCACAAGGTACGAACTGGTACGAACGGAACGCGTAGCGCCTTTATTCATTTGTTTTGAAATTTGTTTTTTTTTTTTTTTTTGTTGCCGTCACTAGTCAAGCAATCTGTCAGCTAGTCATGTGTGTTAGACGCTGTTTTTTTTTTTTGCTTTGAATAAATGTTGCTATTTATTTCAAAATTGCGGTGTCTTCACTACAATTATTTAAATACTATTTTTTGTATAAGTGTGTGTGTGTGTGACAAATTAAATTGAGACAAATTATTTGAAATTAATTTTAAAGAAAATAAACAAATTAAAAAAACATGTGTAGTTTTTTGTATATCAAAATTTATGTAGTGAAATAAATAAATTAATTTATTACATTAAATAAATATAAATAAATTAAAAATATTTTTAAGAGCTACTACAAAGGTGTGGATTTTTATACCCTTCACCATACTGTGGTACAGGGTATTATGTATTTGTGCATATGTCTGTAACAGGCAAACGGAAACGAGATCGACACATGGTTCCCTTTGAGAATATGCATAGAATCAGTTTCTGAGTCGATTTGTGCATATCCGTCCGTCTGCAGATGTTAAATTGATCCGATGTGGATGAAATTTGGCACAGCTTACTTATTTGGCCCAAGGACAAACCATATTGAAATTAAAGAAAATCGGTTCATATTTAGATATAGCACCCATATATATTTTCGTCCGATTTTATGTAAATGGTGCAGCAAAGCCTCTATATATTTTTCGATTTGCACGAAATTTGGTATACCCTACTAAATTAAGTCCAGAATGATGTGTGCTAAGTTTCGTGAAAATCGGATCAGATTTAGATATAGCTCCCGTATATAGTTTCGTCCGATTTTGTGCAAATGGTGCACCACAGCCCCTATATATCTTTCGATTTGCACGAAATTTGGTATGCCCTACTGAATTAAGTCTAGAATGATGTGTGCTAAATTTCGTGAAAATCGGTTCAGATTTAGATATAGCTCCCGTATATAGTTTCACCCGATTTTATGTAAATGGTGCACCAAAGTCCCTGAAAATCATTCGATTTGCACGAAATTTGGTACAGCCTGAATTAAGTCTAGAATGATGTGTGCTAAGTTTCGTGAAAAATCGGTTCAGATTTAGATATAGCTCCCAGATATAGTTTTGCCCGATTTTAGGTAAATGGTGCACCAAAGCCCCTACATATCTTTCGATTTGCACGAATTTTGGCACAGCATACTAAATTAAGTCTAGAATAATGGCTGCTAAGTTTCGTGAAAATCGGTTGAGATTTATATATAGCTACCGTATATAGTTTCGTCCGATTTTATGTAAATGGTGCACCAAAGCCCCTATATATCTTTCGATTTGCACGAATTTTGGCACAGTATACTAAATTAAGTCTAGAATGATGTGTGCAAAGTTTCATGAAAATCGGTTCAGATTTAGATATAGCTCCCATATATAGTTTCACCCGATTTTAGGTAAATGGTGCACCAAAGTCCCTGAAAATCATTCGATTTGCACGAAATTTGGTATAGCATACTAAAGTAAGTCTAGAATGATGTGTGCTAAGTTTCGTGAAAATCGTTTCAGATTCAGATATAGCTCCCATATATAGTTTCGCCCGATTTTATGTAAATGGTGCACCAAAGCCCATATATATCTTTCGATTTGCACGAAATTTGGTATAGCCTTCTATATTAAGTCTAGAATGATGTGTGCTAAGTTTCATGAAAATCTGTTCAGATTTAGATATAGCTCCCATATATAGTTTCGCCCGATTTTAGGTAATTGGTGCACCAAAGCCCCTGAAAATCATTCGATTTGCACGAAATTTGGCACAGCGTAATGAATTAGGCCCAGAATAATGTATCTTAAGTTTCCTGAAAATCGGTTCATATTTAGATATAGCTCCCATATATAGTTTCACCCGATTTTAGGTAAATGGTGCACCAAAGTCCCTGAAAACCATATATATATTTTCGTCCGATTTTAAGTAAATGGTTCACTAAAGATCCATAGCTACGCCGATTGACACAACGTACTGAAGTTAATATAAATTAATCTCTGTCAAGTTTCCTTGAAATCGGTTCAGATATAGCATAGTTTCCATATATAATTTCGAACTATTCATGTCAATTGTAATCCATGTAATCAATGGATGTCTGATTGAAATTAAATATTAAACCGTGCAGCGTGAGTCAAGTGTGCTTTGAATCGATTTACAAAATTTAGCAAAGGTTGCAGAATGTCATGTGTAGGGATTTATGTTAATCGGTTTAGATATAGATAAAGATCACATATTTAAGTTCGTTCAATTTCTCATGTCAACGTCGCCTTCAAAAAGGCGATGTCTGTTAGGAAACATATGTAGAATATACCCAAAGTGATGAAGGGTATCAAACTTTTTTTTTTAAATATGCAATTTTAAAATCGCAGGGTATTATTTGAGTTTGCAAAACACGTTGCAAAATGTGTAAATTTTTTCTTCACATTTTTTTTTAATAAAACGTGTTTATGAAATTTCAGTCTTATCACTGCATTTTTTTCAAATTAGGGAATTGACATATAATGGTAATTTTATGGCCCTCAAGACATCAATGATGAATTGAAACGGAGAGGTGCAATAAAAAAATAAATAAAATATATAATGTAACCCGATCAAAGCTCACTTTTTCGAACATTTATGGGTTCATAAAAAGTTTGGTGAACTTGTTTGAAAATTCAAAAAAATATAAATATATATATATATATATAACGTATTTAAAAATTCTTGCTGAATTTGCCAAAAAGCAAACAAAAGATCTACTACGTGATATTGTGTCACATTGTTTAATTTTTCTGACGAGCAAAATTTCTGTAGATGAGTCGTGTGTGTGTGTGTTTTGTTTATTTTTGTATTGAAATATAAATCATTATATTAAATGTTTATACTTCATTTTTTTCTGTATTATAAATTACGTTACTTTTCTCAAGTTCATTTCATCGTAATATTATACCCCCCGATATTTTGATTCGTGTCGGTGTCTTGATTTTTTCGAATTTACGCATTTGCAATTTCAAATTTTACAAACGTTGCAAATTTCGTTTGTTGGTGTTATCACGTTGTTCTGTTTATTATTTGTGCGCGTTTTATTTTCTATTGACGTTTTATTTTTTTTTCGAAAAAATTTTGATTTTTTATTAAAAAGAAACTTAAGACGTTTTTTAATATTAACTTTTTTAATAAGCCTGGATTTTTTTTAAATATTTTTCAATACATAATAATTGGCGTGGATTTTAAAATATATTTTTAAGCATTAAGGTGTGGCAGAAGATATATTTTTTTCAAGCAATGAATTGTTTAAAAAATATTTTTCCGAGCAATAAAAAGGACTTTTAAACAAAAATTTTAAGGGGTTTGGATTTCGTTTTTGCAAAATAGTCAGGCTGGCATTGTTCGCCGTGGGGTAAGGCAGGGAAGACTACAGTTTCGGATCACGCCACTGATCCTCATAAGTTCCCTTAGTTTGTTGTTAGGATATTCTCCCCAGAAGCTATTTATTGCTTCTTTACAAAAAACCTTTCATGCCCAAATGTCTCTTGTAACAAATCGAAGTACTTATCTGACCAATGAAATAAATTGCATGAGAATTTCGCTGGTGCCTTATTTCGAGGTTAACAAGGCATTTACAAACAATACCATACCTTTCCCACTGTTGTGTGTTGTCACCAGTGTTGCCAAAACTTTGTTGAGGAAAAACGCTAGATTTTGTTGAAAAAATGCTAGAAAATGCTAAACATTTTAAAAAAGTGTCAGAAAAAAGTGCTAAAAATTTATAGAACAAAATTGTTGATATTTAGTAACGAGATATTCATCAGACCGTCCGATTGAGGTCGCAGTATTGAAGACAGAGCTTTGGAATTTTGCACATACATTGCTACTACTCCTATGGGATTTTATATTGAAAATGTCATTATATGGTGTACTCAAAAATGACAGATATATTGCATCTCCAACACCCCAATATTTGATTTTTTAACCTTTTGGGCACATCTTTCAACCTAAATTGCTGTAATTTTGTATTTTGGGTTTTTCCTGGATAGACAGTCTTCTTACTAAAAGGTATCAATATTGAGTTCTGGCCAATGAAGACCCCTATTGTTTTTGGTAAAGGTCGGATAATATTTAGGGTATAAAATGGACCAAATACTTAATTTTTTTCGGGTTTTCTGGTCACTCCAGAGGCATGGAGAAGGGGATTGGGCCAAAGAATGAGGATGCCTGTTTTGATAAAGATCGCTCAATATTTAGCGGGTCAAATGGACCCTGACCATTGTGTGAAAAATTACAAAATTTGTATTTTATTGCGAATATATTTACTCCTCAGGACATAGAGGCGAGAAGTTGATTAACCCTAGGGATCCAAGAGGAGTGGTTGACCTTCAATTATATTGTCGTATGTACGCGGATGTGGGAGTTACACGTAAATATTTGCAGATGCTTACGTATTCAGATATTATTTATTAACCCATTACCACACTGGAGGGCGGAAGTATAGCGCAGATCGCTTGGAAATGTTCCATGAGGTTCCAGTTATGGTCAAGGACAGCGACTATAATTTTTGGTGATGATCAGATAATAATTTTGGGATGAAGAGGACCGAAAACTATTGTTTGGTTTTTTTCGATTCAATCTGTAGGCTACAATTATAAGCCTAACATCACAACACAACCCACGGTGAAGGGTATACGGACAATTAGATGGGCTGTACTGAATATTGGTAATATTCGGAAAATATGTCAGTGTAAGGAAGAGGTGTTACCCAGGCTGGGAAAAAATCCGCAGAAAGATAGAGTTGTGGGGTACTTGTGTAGGGTATCGTATGGTCGGCCCCGTCCGACTATATTACCTTCGCTCACTGGTTTCTGTTTCTGTTTTTAATGGGTTTTTGAATCTTCATACTAAAATATAAATACTAATAATGTCCATATTTGCTTAAGGAAAACAATTGTAATTTCACATTGCGTAATTTTTCTATTTTGGTCCTTATTCTGGCATATTCTCAATATAAAAGGGCGCGCTCGCATTTTCGGTACTCTAAAGTGGATATAACTTGGCATTCTGGATTCCAGTGAATAAAAACTTATTTTCAGAAAGTTCCAACATAATTCATGTTCATGATTTTTACATCGCTCTCATGCAATGGGCAGCTTAATTTGGTTTTCTATATTCCCAAATAAACAATCTATTAGCAGACATAGTCATAGTCACCACATGATGTACCTGGTAATTTTTTAAGAAATTTGGAATGCACGGCACATGTTAGATAACATTGGAAAATCAAATTCACCGCGTGAAACATAGGGGAAATTCGATGCGTCAATGTGATATTGAAAAACGGGAAAAAGTTCTAAATTGGCAAACTGGTTGCCTGCGTCTGCAACTTCAGTAGTGTTGGCGGTTTATTTGGGATACCATTTGTATTTCGTTTTTGCAAAATAGTCTGGCTGGATCCCAGTTTGTTGTTTTTATAAAAAACCAAATATTTATTAGTTGTTTCTTATAATTTGTTTATAAAAAAATTTTGTTTCTTTTTTTCTTACTGATTTTTTAAAATTTTCTATTTTCATTCAAATTGACACAAATTTGTCCATCCCAATTTTTTCACCTTTGTTCTAATTTTTTTATTATTCGCTAAAAGAAAAAAAAGACGTATTTTTTCGCATTTCTGTCAATATTCTATTTTTTTCTTTCTCTGGTTTTGGCAAATTGTTTACTGTCTATTTTTGTTGTGTGTGGGGGAAGGAAAACAAACAATGAAAACGCACACACCCCACCTTAAGATTAGTGGCAACAGCAACAAAAAGAAAAACAAACACATCAATATTTGTATTATTGTGTGTTGTTGTCCAAGGTCTTTTGTGCGATTTTCAAATTTTTTTTTTTACTTTTTTGTTCATGTCTTTTTCCTGTATTTTTGTTTCTATTCGAAATTGAAGAAACAATTTTCGTGGTGGTCGCTCATCATCTGCATCTTCTTCGTGTGAAATTGAATTGAATATTGAATGGATGGGTGGGTGTTGATGGCCGTGTCAATTTCACACATTTTTTTCAGCTGTGAGGGAAGGATGGGAGGGGGAGGAGTATGGGTGTGAAGGTGGATAATTGGTGTCTGCCACAATTAACACTTGTAGTTTCATTTCATGATAATGTTTTTTTTTTTTTTTTTTTTTTTGTAATTTTTTATTGCAACAAATGTTGAGGAAGGGAATTTTAAACGCTTTTTTGTTTGCTTATTTATTATTTCTTTCCTTTCTCACACTTTCCAATTATGGTGAATTTTTTTTTTATATTTTCTTCTTTTTTTAATTCCATTTAAATTTGATTTTTTTTCTTACACATTTTTATTTTATTTTTTGTTTGTGTAATAGTGTTGCTTATAATTTATTTGCTAAAACTTTCATCATCTTCATCGTCAGCAGTAGCAGCAGAGGCAGACATGTCATGTCAAAGTAAACATCAAACAAATTGTTTATAATTTTTGACACATTTTATTAATTTTTTTTTTTTTTTGCATCTTCTCTTCTTCTTTTCTTTTTTGCTGTGTGACTCGGCACGTAAGCCATTATTATACATTTTTATTATTTTCTTAGCTTCTTTGCTTTAATTTCTTTTTTTTTAATTTTTACTATTTAATGGAGATTACTGCTTTGTTTTTATAATTTTTTATTCCAATGCATGATTTTTATTTCAGAATTAGCGTAAGAGTGAGAGAAAAGTTTTTGTTGTTTTTTTTTTTTTAAACTTTGTAGCTGACACAATTAAAATACCATTAAATTTATGCACAAAAACCTGTAAATCTTTGCCACAATGAAAAAATTAATTCTAAAAAAACAAAACAATGGAATAATGGAAAATGAATTTTCATTATTGGGAACAAAGAAAATTAATTTAATTTATTGTCTAGATAACGGTGTATGAGAAAAATAATTTATGCCATTAGTCTTAGTGAAAATATAAAGGGAAAATGTTAATCTAAATGTGGGTTAAAGCTCCGCTGTTTAAACACTGAATAAGACTCAATATTATATGTATGTATATATATGTATATGTATATATATATATATATATATATATATATATATATATATATATATACATATATTTAAATAATTATTGATATGGCGAACCTGCCTTCATATTATTATAAATTAATTAACTGCTGATTTTTCCTGTAATTATAAGTTAATTATTTATTAATTGTTGTATATATTAAAATATTAATATATGTGTTTTTTTATTTTTTTATAGGTAAGTCCAGTACAAAACAAAAATTATTGGTTATTGGTAAGTTAAGGATTAGTACAGTCACAAAGGAAAATATAAAACATTTTTAAAACATATTTTATCGGGTAGATTAATATGCATGGGAAAGGATGGCATTGCCCACCCTTGGTGGAAGATTATATTTCGGATCTCGCCACTGATCCTCATCAGTTCCCTAATTAATAGCTTCATTACAAAATATTCTATATCCAAATATCTCTTGTAACAATGCGAAGTACTTTACTAACCAAAGAAATAAACTGCATGAGAATTTCGCTGGTGCCTCACTTCGAGGTTAACAAGGCATATGTAAACAAGACCACACATGTCGCCACATTGCGACAAATTTTCAAGCCGAATAAAATGTTTGGGAATATTTTTTCAACTTTTTAAACATAAATTTTAATGGAGAATTTCTTTTTTTTAATATTTTTTTTTCAAACAGGCAATGTTACCAATTTTTTTTTCTATTAATCAGAAATAAATTAAAAATATTTTATTTCAGACACTTCTATATTTAATTTTAATTGGTTGGCTTTAGGTCAGAGGATTTTTTTTAAATTGTACTGATTATTATTTCTCCAATATTTCAATTATATTTTATGATCATCCTGAGCAAAATCGGTTTACAAAATTGTTTGTAAATTATTTTTCTTCCTTTTTAAATCTTCAAATATATATGTGCAAAGTTACAAACCTTAACAAGCATTGGTATTCATTAACCAGCCCATTGAAAATCTTGAAAAATTAAAATCGAGAATGGGAGGGGTTCCCTTAAGGATCACTTTTTTAGAAGTGTTTTTTAAGAAGAATTTTGTATATCTTTCAAACAAAAAATACAATAAAGCCTGATGTTTGAAAAACAAAAATAGTTTGAAGTAGATTTTTAAAAACAGTTCTTTAGAAGTCATTTACAAAAAATTCTTTGGATCGTAATAAAAAAAAATATTTTTTGCTTAGATTTAAACAAATTATTTTTAAAAAAATTTTAGATTCGATTTTTTGTCGATAGTAATTTAAACAATTTTTAATTTTAGCTCTTTGAAAAAAAATCGATCGTGATTTTAAATTATCCTAGCTTAGACGTTTAAACTATTAGTAAGTAGGGTAAATCTGAGAGATCAAGCAAAATGGGTTCAAATTAAGTTTTAGTTCAGAAAATAACATCCAGGGTGACATCTATAACTCAGCATTTATGGTTCGTATCTGTGATTCATGCACAACATCGACGGTTACACTGACCGCTATGGTCTGAACTAAGACTTAATTTTAACCCATTTTGCTTGATCTCTTAGATTTACCCTATTTGAGTTTTTTTTTTATATTTTCCAAGCCTTGATTTTTTAATACAATTTTTAAGTAGTATTTTTCTAATTTTTTGCAAGTCCAAAAAAAGAGGGTTTACAAAATATATTTTTTCATGCTCTGTAAGCGTGGAGTTTTTAAAAATTTTTTTTTTCATGGTCCATCACAATAACCGCCAGGCTGACATCTACAACTCAGCATATATGGTTCATGTCTATGTATCACGCGACAACGCACCTGGCGCATATTGTCTGAACAATGATCTAATTTGACACAATTTAACTTGATCTCCCAGATTTACCCTATTTGAGTACTTTTTAATATTTTCAAGCCTTGATTAAAAAAATAAGCCGTATTTTTTCCATCACAAGTGTGGATATTTTAAAAATATTTTCAAGGGCCAATAAATGCGGAATTTAAAAAAAATATTTTTTAAGGTTAGTCGTAATATATTTCTTTAACCTCCGCCACATGCGTTTTTTTTTAATATTTTGGTAAACGCAACTGTGGATTTTTTTTTAATATTCAAAGATTTTTAAGGAAAATATTTTTTTGACTTATAAAAATAAGCATCGATTTCTTAATCTATTTTTTATGAAATAAAGTGAGCTTAGATTGATGAACAAATATGTTTCGTATATTTTTCAATGACCATCAGATTTTTTAGTTTCAAGTCCAAGTCTTTTTTTTTTGATATTTTTCAAGGATCAACAACAGTCCCACAGAATCATTGTTATTTTTTTTTAATGACTAACTATGCTAACTTGGATTTCAACATTAGTTTTTGCAGGACCGATTCGTATGTTTTAAAACGATTATTCTATGTCATCATGGAGCATGGATGTATTATCATATCGTGGTTCTACTGTATCTATTAACAACATTACTCTAATTCTGTTGTCGTAATTCTTGATTTTTGGTTTCATCTTACATTGGGGAAATCCAAAACAATTGACTGATTCTTATCTAACATTACAACAACAACAAAAACAATAGCTAACAACAACGTAAGCTACATAATATATCTACGCACTCCAATTTACAATTATTAACAACAACAACAACAACAACAACAAGTAACACGAAATTTGTGTTACTGGCGATTGACGTCAATCGCGCCTCTTTGACTTCAATCAATGGCCCGCTGACATTACCACCTATTTGTGGAGTGGCGTCATTATTAAATGAAAACGTGAAGAAGAAGAAATGGAAAAAAATTCCCAGAACAATTGATGTTTGACGAAATAACCCCAAAAAGCTAGCTAAAAAGGCTATTTGTTGTTGTGATTGATTCCCAGCTGTACGTGCTACAGAGGTGCAAAATCAAAATCAATATATAACAAATCGAAAAAATAAATTGTATTGACTTCCTAAATTCCATATATGTGTGGATGTATGTGCTGGAATGATTTGATTCATACCATTTTTGGCTCGTGCGCAATTAAGGCACGGCAATTTATATTTTCCCCTTTCCTTATTAAATGTTCTCAGCTCAGGTCAAGAAGACTGAGCAGGCACGTGCTAAATTAATTCACAATAGTTATATTTATTTGTTTATTTTTGCCAACCTAATAATCAAATATTTTCCTACACGCCCCAAAGCACACACACCTCCATTATATCTCCGTATGTGTGTGTGTAAGTCATGTGAACCCATTTTACATCGCTCATTTCACCCAAGCCATTTATGAATGCCCTGTGTATGTAAACTTCTAATTCTAATCGAACGATTGATTTTATTGAGTGATTGTGACAATGTATCGAACGATTTGGCTGACAATTACTAGTCAGTCCGTCAGTCAGTTAGCTTGACTGTCAGACTGCCGCCCAGCCTACTTAGTTATTTGTGTTCACATGCCGCTTATCGCACATTTTGTAGATTCCGACATATGGTGCGTAAGTGAGTGTAAATATTTACGTCATTTGTGTATTTTTATTATTACTACTACCTATATATTGAATTACTTTTTTCTAAATACATTTTCACTTCCTATTAATAAAATAAAAAAATCACGAAAATATAAAAAAACCATAGGAAGTCTTATCGGTATCCAAAGTCAATGCAATTTAAATAATTATTTTTATTGATGAGTATATTGAAATAAAATAGAGGGGTGTGCCATACTACGAAGTCAGATACTGAACATGTTCCTGAAAGTCAATTGAGAGGCCTTTAAAAAATACTCTTAGAAATCACTGTAGTATTTTCTGTCAGCTACACTGTAAGATGCGATTTCCGTGTATCTATGGGAATACTTCTCTTAATATCGATTTAGAAAATTCGATTATAAAAAATCGATGGTCGTTTATTTTGTTATTATTTTATTTGTTAGGTCATGCTTTTGGCGAACATCTGTTCTTTGGAATTTTTTTACTTTCATATATTTCGAAGTCGGTCCTCATTATAGACATGCGAGTTTCAATTTACAAGAGCTTCCCAACGTCACAAATTTGTAATAAAAATTTCTTTTTCGGCGCCTTGACCTAACATAATGGCATGGCTTCATCCGGTTAGGAGATGGGAATCTGGTCGATTTAGAATAAATCAAAAATTCCCAAAATTGAAGTCTCTTTCAAAAAATAGCTTCAATAAATTTCTTTCAGTATGCTCCTTTTCCTGACCTTATAACCGATCATAGTATTCCACTAAAATATGTTCTAAATTAGCATAATATTGAGATGGGAAGAGGTTCATCTCCCTATCCTCATAATTTCCCTACACGCGTTCTGCTTTTGAGTTAAAGTTCTTTATTCCCTTCCATATTTCCTTTATGGCCTTCCACTACTGAAGTACCATTTAGTACACATTAATATAAGGTTCCCAAAATGTGTACCTCAAAAATAAAAAAAACATATTTCTGGGTCCAATCCAAACCCAAATTGAACTAAATTTAGTTCCATGTAGTACACATGAGTACGAATATCCAAAACTATTAGCAAACCTCAATCCTACTCTCCACTAGTAATCTGCACTCTAATAGTAATCATAATTAAAATTTCAGGATTCCAGCTTTATCTTTTCACCTAAATCCAAATTTAGTACCATTTAGTACCCATAGGTACAAATTTCCAAACCCTTTATCCATACCCCACTCTAACAATAATCGTAATTTCAAATTTCAGAATTCCAGCTCCATCAGGTCACCAAAAATTCAAATTATACCAAATTTTGTACACATTTTAGTACACAAAAGTACGATATTCCAAAACTACCTACATAGCTCAATTCAACAATGCTGTAGTAATCTTATTTCCAAATATCAGGATTCCAGCTCTTTCAGTTTACCCAAAATTCAAATTGTACCAAATTTTGTACCATTTAGTACCCATATGTACTTTAGAATACCTCCTCTATCGGATCACCTTAATCCAAAGTGTATGCAATTTAGTACCATTTAGTACACATACATAAGTACAAATTTCCATAATGCATACAATCCAACAGAAATCTTATTTCTCAATTTCAGCATTCCACTCCAATTGGTTCGCCCAAATCCAAATTCTACGAAATTTAATATAATTTAGTACACATTAGTACGAATTACCAAAACTTCGTACATATCTCAATTCTAAACGTCAACATTAATCCTAATTTCAGAATTCTAGCTCTATCCAACAGCATTCAAATTGTACCAACTTTAGTACACATAAATACGAATTATTATACGCCACAAAAACCGACACTCCAACGATAGTCTTATATCCAAATTTCAGGATTCCAGCTGTATCGGTTCACCAAAATCCAAATGTAGTACCGTTTAGTAACCAAAGGTAAACAATTTCCAAACCTACATCTATACCGAAATCCTATCCTCCAACAGGAAACTTATTTCCGAATTTCAGTGTTCGTTTCACCCAAATCCAAATTGTACCAAATATAGTACCATTTAGTACCCATAAGTAAAAAAAATCCAAACCTACATCTATACCGAAGTCCTATACTCCAACAGGAAACTTTTCTTCCGAATTTCAGTGTTCGTTTTATCCACATCCAAATTGTACCAAATATAGTACCATTTAGTAACCATAAGTAAACAATTTCCAAACTTACTTCTATACCTAAATCCTATTCTCCAACAGGAAACTTATTTCCGAATTTCAGCGTTCGTTTCACCCAAATCCAAATTGTACCAAATATAGTACCATTTAGCTATTTTCGTACACATAAGTAGAAATTTCTCATACTGACTACATATCACAATCCTACAATCCATTTATTTATAATTTCATGATTCCAGCTCCATCCGTTCATTCAAATTGTACCAAATTTAGTCCAGTTTAGTACTTTTCATGTACATGTGTTCACACTTCCGTACCCTACTTCTCAACCTTGATTTGCATTTCAAATTTCAAGTTTGTAGCTCTAGCCGTTTGCATGCAATGAAATGGTACGAAATTTAGTACCTTTTAGTACTTTTCGAATACTATAGTTCAAATTTTCAAAAAAAAAAAAAAATTTTTTTTGGTACATCTATCCTATACTTCATCAGTGACCCCTTCATTGCAAATTTCAGAGTTCTAGCTCTACCGCTTCGCCAAATACAAATGGTATAATTTTTTTGTACTTTTCGTACCCTTCAAGTACGAATTTACAAAAACCATGACTTATCTGACACCTTCGGATTAAGGGTAACCCTCATTTTACTCCTTTATTAGTATAAATTAAGGTATTCGTAGATGCTTTCAATTACTTCCTCCCTTAATAAAAAACACAAATTTGATCTCTCCCTTTAGAACCGCTCCAGGCCTCCTTAGCAATCATAAATCCAATAAGTGAACCGAAATAACTGCACCATTAATGGATTTATATGTCGCGATATTTTCTTACCAGATACTATCCACTACAAATTTGAAGAAATTATTTCACAAAAATATCCAACAAAACAATCAGCACAAAAACCCATCTAGAGAGCGTGATAGTTGTGGGGGTATGGCGTCGTAGCTAAGCTAAATGGTAGCATGACGGCGGTAAAGGCAAAAGCATTTAACGCGTCATTGGAATTGACAGCAAACACGCGGTATTTTCGCCATTGTTTTTGTTTCTGTTTCCGATTTTTTTTTTTTTTTTTTTTTTTTTAAATAATAACACTTTTTTCTCAGTATTGAGATTTGTTGTGCCTGCCTTCGATTTGTTTGTTATTTTAGCATTTGTTGTTTTTCTATTTAAAATTAATTTGTTGTGTGCTAAATATATATTTTTTTTTTTTTTGTTCGACCACTTAGGCATTGATTTGTAGGTATTTAGAACAATTTCTAATTTTTTTCTTGATCGAATTTGTTTTTATTTTCTTATGAACAAAATAGTATACTCAAGCAAAACTTTGTTTTGATTTTTTAGTAAATATATAACCTTGCAGTTTTTTTTTCGCTAAAGTGGAGAAATGTTTCTATAAATATTTGACATTTTCCCTATTTATTTTTTTATCATAAAAAAATGTACGGGACCACATCTTATGTGTTATTGTAACTCAATTAATTTTCATTATTTATTTTCTATTAAAAAAACATAAACGATATTTGCTTTTTAGACCTCTTTCCAAATTTTCCATTTCAAATTAATGGAATTAATTAACATTTTTCTGTTAATTATTTAATTTAATAGTTTTATAAGCAGTAACTAAATGATGGAAGAAAGCTTAGCATGACAAAGCAAACATTTTGATACCGTTTGCCAGATCAACAACAGAAACAATTTCTAATTAAATTGATTCCACCTGAGATTCCACTTAGCTTGGCATTTTTGGGGAAGAACCGTTTTGTTAAAAGTAAATTCGAAAGAAGGTCATAATTCACATCAGTGGGTTTAGAGGATGACATCAAAACTAATTTTTAAGACAAATTTAGAAGTCATCTAAGATTGAGCCAATTTAAAGATAGCACTTATTGGTATTTTGCAAATAGAAACACTCCTATAAATCTAATGGAAGACCGTCGGGAATTTTAGTACCTGCTAACGATATTCTATATACAGAGAGGTTCTAGAGATGTTCATTTGGCACAATATTACCCAGAGAACTACAATAGACAGACGACTTTCAGCGCTCCTCTAGAGATCTTCTAGAAAAAGTTCTACATTAGAAAGTCTTTCCAAAGGTCTTCTATATAAAAAAATCTAGAAAATAATTTTTATAAATAGACGAAAGAGGACTTTTACTGATAAGAAGATTTTCTTCTATCTCCAGATGTCCTCTATATACGTTTTTCGGTGGACAAAAATTCTTCTGTGGGTTTTTATAAACAGAAATAAATATTGAATATTTTCGGAATTTCATTCATAGTAAATTTTTTTCATATTGTACTTATATATTAATATATATAGTACTTATATATTACCTACCACTCTGTACTCTCCACTTTTCCTCTCTCTCTCAATCTCCCCTTTTTTTCTTGACAAACACGAATGTATTCCTCCCAAGAAAAAATACCACTGCCACAACCACCATTCATTGTTCGGCTGTGTTTGGTTTTGGTATCGTTCTCCACCTCTCCCCTTACTTGATGGTTTTTGTTTTTGCAACCGTTTATTTGATTAATGTTTCTGTTGTTAACAACCACCTCTACATTGATATTACAAAATTCGCATATGTATTTTCCAAATTATTTCGATAAAATAAAATATTTGAAATAAGTTTTGATACGAACAATGGATTATTCTAATAACACAGAACACACATGTCCATGAGAAAAATGAGACAAAGAATAACAAAGAAAAAAAGAATGAAAATAAAACATAACATCAAAATAGAAAAATTAAAACAACAAAAAGTTTCTGTTCTGTAGTAACACACCACCACCAAGCAAACACTTCACACCAAATTGTTGTTCTCCACTTTCTCACTCTCTCTTTCTCTGACAAGAACCCAGTACATAAAGTTTTATGAATTGTATTTCATAAAAGGCAGAAATCCCGACATTAGCAACATTTTATGAACACTATTCATACAATATACGAATTATTTTTTTCTGCGTAGGCATACGAACTCCTACAGGTCTCCAAGAAGCAGAAGAACCACTACATGTTTTATATATACACAGAATATTCTCTATGGTCCTTCTAAAGTAGAGGTGTGCAATGAAAAAAATTCTCAGAGAGCAAATGGGAAACCGCCCTATGCAATGACTCAATAAAAGAGAACACAGAGAACGAACTTTTTATACATGTAAACAAGGGCACCAGTTCCCATGGTTGAACAGGGCTATTCTAAAGTTGTAAAACCTTTTACACGTTTTCTAGAGAGAAAATACTGTCAGTATGTCTTTAAAACATTTTCTAGGCATCTTGTTAAATAAAAGTCCTTCCAGGGCCATTTTATGGAGGGAAGACTTTCCAGAGACTTCCTTAGGCAAAATATCTTCAAGAGGTCTTTTATTTATTGGAGGTATTTTGGAGGAATTCTAATTATAGACAACCTTCTAGAGACGGTATACGTTCTGTAGAAGATCATCTGTGAGTGTTCTATATACAAAATAAATTCAGAAAGAGATACGCTTCAAATTTATTTCAAATTGTGGCCGTTTATGGGGAGATAACAGAAGGTGTCGACCGATAAGCCCCATCTCCTAACATTGCACAGGTTTGCTTAACATAAAGTTGTTTTAAATTCTGACCATTTTTTGGGAGAGGTACAAGAAGGAATCGGACGATATTCCTCATTTTTTGAACATTAAGTTTGAAAGAAATCTTACAATATGCAAAATCTGGATGCCAGGGGTTACTCATTGTGAGAGTTGAGAGAGTTGTGGTGCACACCAGAAAGGTAGACGGACGGATGGACCTTTATAAATTGATTGCAAATTATCTTAAACGGATTTGGTCCAAAGAATCATTTATAATACTCGTATGAGATACCAGAAGTAATGGACCGATATTGCGTATCTTCAAACTCAAATCGGCAATTCATTTCGAGAGTTGTCGTACGTATCAGTCAAATAGACAGACGGACGGACCTCTGTAAATCAAATTCAATATGTCTGAAACGGATTTGGTCGAAAGTAGCATGGGATCTAAAACCAATATTTTGTCTTAGCAAAGGGTAGAACTGAGACATAGAAATGCCCTTAAACGGCCTGAAGCTTATATGGAAATTATGTCAAATATGGACTCAGGAGATTTCTTGTCCTTATCCAAATACGAAATATCAAATTATATATGGGATATTTGACATAGATCTTAGATCCACATGAAAAATATTCTGTCAAGTGGTCTCTCAACCTTCAACGACCCAAAATACATACTTAAAGCTACAGAAAATGTACCTAGAATGTACCTAGAAACTTAACAATACCTAAAGTATGGCGGGCATTTATGTCGAAATATGAAAAAATGCGAAGTAGACTTTTACTCTGCGTAAAAGAGATGTGTCGTAAAGTGAGCCCTGTACCAAATTCTCTATGGGTAATAACAATGAAGTTGCAAAATTTTCACAGCCTTATTGATAGATATAGCTTAATATTTACTTTGAATTGACAGACAGCTAGGTATGGCAGAATCGACATAGAATTTTACTCTGAAGAAGAATATATAGTTCTGGGAACAGCTCATATGGGAGGATACAATACCAACAATTTTTTTGGGTGACAAAAAATATATATATTTTTTTAAATCATTTAATCCATTATTTACGAAAAAAAATTTGGTATAAAAATGAATGTATTTTTTTTTAATTTCTGAAATGTTTATAAACACTTTATTTTCACCTATAGCTATCTCGGCACTCAAAAGATAATCTTCTCATGTGGCGTATTTAATATTTTTGTTTATTTTCCTTGGCCAAAGTCATTAGGTTTCTTTGAACAACACCTGACACACTGATGTTTATACTACATTTTTTCAGAATGATGATATTTGAACCCTCATTTCCGTAAAGGCTTTATTTTCTTCTACTTAATTGTTTTTTGTTTTAATAAATACATTTTCGGTAACATTCTAGTGGCTTTATCTACGTTCTTAATTTCCATCTAAAATATTAGGCGTACAGTATTGCAAGGCAAGTAACTCTTTTTTCGCAAAAAAAAAATAATTTTTTTCAAGTTAATTTTTTTGCTTGAATTTCATTATCTGCGTGTGAGCGGCGGCGTATCACATAAAAAACAGCGATCACAGCGAAACTACGTATTTTGTTTCTACACACATCTATACATATTTTGATTATGTATATGTGTATATGAATGTGTAGAGTATAATGGGTTCAGCGATTTTTTTTTGTTGTCGGTTAACTTTGGTGTTTGTTGCCCTCTTCCTTACTATTGTCTGCCTAAAATTTTGTTATATTTTTTTCTCAGATAAGATAATTTTCGAATTCACCTGTTGTTGTTGATTTTTTTCTTGGGTGGTGTTGGCGTAGCTGTCCTAAATGATGTAAATATTAACAATAGCTAAGATACAGTGTAGATTTACTTCAAATCTCTTGTGAAATTTTGAGAAAAATATTTGACTGATAAAATTCTGGGGTATTATGATAACATGTGACAGGACAGGTAGGATATCATCAAAAACACATCGTAAGAGATTCTGCGAAAGTGCATGACCTCGAACATCGTATTTTTAAATACTGAAAAATGTACATATTTATTTTACATATTTTTTTTCAGTCGCAAAATTTGGTTCATTTGAGCCCACCAGCCTCATTATCCAGAATTTTTATGTCTTGTCCGATTTCAGATATTTTTAAGGTCTTATGTCCGACTATCTCTCTCGTATTTGGAGTTGCTCCAAAGGTTAACTGGTCTATTAGTTTTCTTTCTATTCCATCATTATCTTATCTACACAAGCATCGTATTTAAAACATAATAGGTTATGTTTACATTAAAGATTATAATGTTACTCTCGTCTCTTATCAGCAGCTGTTGTACGAAAATGTCAGAAGACACCCTCCTCTTCCGAAATTTTGTCACAATGTTAAACAAATTTTGTGTAAGATTTATGTCAAACATTAATTTGACAGTTTGTTAAACATTGAAAAAAATTAAGAAGTAAAAAAAATGAGGATCTTCTTGTCTGATAAGTAGTAGTAGGGGTTTGAGTTTTCCAAGTTTAGATTTTGTACACAAAAAACCTAAATGAATAAAAAAATACTATTGGCAGTTTGTAATTCCAGGGATGAAAAATCTAGGACAGAGAAACGAGGACATGTTATTTGAGGATTCTCCTACATTTTTGTTTCAATGCAAAAATATACGATATTAAAATAAAGTCGGAATCGCCTCTAAAGATATACTTTTCTAACGACGAAACCTAAATATAAAATTAACTAATTTTTATACCCTTATGCATATGTTTGTAACAGGTAAAAGTAATCGAGATAGTCCCATGGTTCCTTTTGAGAATTTGTATAGAATAACTTTCTGAGTCGATTTACGCATGTCTGCCTGTCTGTCCATGTTTTTGTGTGAGCAAAGTACATGTCGCAGTTATGATCCGATTTGGATGAAATTTGGCACAGGTCACTTATTTGGACCAAGTACGAACCATATTGAAATTGGAGAAAATCGGTTCAGTTTAGATATAGCTCAAATATACATATATTTTCGTCCGATTTTATGTAAATGGTGCAAAATTTTGCGCCGCGTACTCTGTTAGTACTCTGTACAAATTAATGTCTGTGAAATTTTGTTGAAATCAGTTTCAAATGTTAATGGAGAACCATACTGTCAATGTTTGTCCGATTCTGTCTACAGGATATTGTACATATGATCATATTCCCAATGTGGTGAAGGGTATCATATAGACGGTCCTGTCCGACTTTTGCTGGTAGCGACCATTTTCTCTGGTCCTTTGACCTTGGGTTTTAGCGATTTCGACTGTATTACATTTGTATAGGCATAGTGACAATAAAAATGTTGGCTATTTTTATTTAACATCATGTCAATAAAATACCACATCCACCACCACTACCATCATGCCACAAATGTTGACGTCTCTATGTAATGCGGTTACTCAATCGTTGGGTTTTTATTTAGCGTGATTTTATAAAAAATATACACAAGAAAAATAGATTTGACTTGTAGCTTTGCTATTCTTAGATTATAAAAAATGATGCAAATGTAAATCCGCAAAAAGGTTTAAATAATAAAAATCCCCGTATATGAAATAAAAATTCCCCGAGTGGGCGTAAAAAGTCCCCTGATTTTTAAGTGCAAAGATGGTCTTATAGAAAATATTCTTAATTTTATAAAAAGTAAAAATTGCGCAATGAATGCGACCGCACAATTTGATTATTTGATAACTTGTTCTTTTTGTTCTATAGGACAATTTCGATTGAAAAATGCCCCTACCTGAAATTTGTCGAGAACCTGGTATCGAATTCAATAGACCTAAAGTGATGACAGTCCTCTATATGAGAGCTATATCAAAAGAAATATTTTCCTCCAGAAAATCTTACAACAAAAAATGTTATGTCACTTCATCCGGAATTGCTCAAAATCGAGAGGGTCCCATATGTTAGGAGCTAATTGAAGCATAGAACATAAACGGAATGAACATTTTTTAACAAGAGGTATTTTATTCCCGGAGAACCTCAAACCGACTTGGTTTGGTAAGGAAAATACAGTTTAGAATACCTTAAATCTCCAGGGGTCCAACTATTGAGAATTTATGAAAAAAAAATTAGCCTAAATTGTCAATTTTCTGGGCCAAATTGAGTCAGAATCTTCGAAGTACCCAGATTCGGCCACCATAATTTTTTCATGGGAAATCCCAAAATGACAAATTACGATTTTTTTCGGGATTACGATTTAAGGACTCAAATCGTTTTCACTTCATTCTGATGAATTAGGGTAAACAAAAACTCCAAGATAACAACTATAGGTCGGGGCCCATGACAAAGCACTGCTCTTTATTCACAATTGTTTGAGAGGAGGTGTATTGTCTTCTGGGAATCTTAAATGCAAAATACAGGCTTTAATAAGAAAAAAGTTCCAGTAAGTGTTGCCGAGAGGTATATGTCCCCCTCAGGCAGCAGGTCCCACCTTCGGACTTAATCTAGTCTTGGTAAAGATAAAGCGGACATTATTTTTGCCTGATATTGAATTTATAAATATTGAAAAATTTGACTATTTTGTGTAGGAGTTACCAGAAGGAGTGGACCGATATTTCCCATCTTCAAACTTGAACTAAGTTTGGAAGAAAAATTACGATGTGCAAAGTTTTGGATGAAATCGTTAACTTCCCTTCGATGGTTATCATGCACACCAGCCGCATGCCTGCCGGCCAGACAGGCAGAATGACGGATATATGTAAATCCTCTCCAAATTGTTTGAAACTGATTTGGTCCAAACAAACATTGCGTATAAAACCAATATTTCGATGAGGCACATTTTTGCAAAGTCTAATTACCCTCATTAGCCATGCGGCTGAGGGTATACAAAATGATCGGTATTCCAATTTTCAGTCTTTGAGGTTTTCAAATTTATGTTCAGGGTCCTAGACTCATTTTCCAACCTGAGTGTTTGTAGTTTAATATTTGATTTTGTCCTGACAGCATGGCATAACTGCAATTTTAAAGTCCTGATCGATTTCAATTATTCTAAATATCCACCTTATTGTGAAGAGTACAAAAAGTTCGGCCCAACCGAACTTTGAGATTTTAAGGAAATGCATCTTTAAAAAGATGGAAAAGAATATTTAGTCTCAAAAAAGAATCTCGTTACGACTTTAAGTTCCCAAAGCAAGGTCCAGCTTTCTTCGCTATAACTCCACATGATATGTTTTCAAGGTCTTACAGATCTTCTCCTGTTTTTGGGTCTAAACATATGGACCCACTTGAATTTTGCCACGTTTTTCTTTTATCTAACAAAATTGTATTTTATATGAACTCATGTTCTGAAAGTGTTCCGCACTAATGTGGGTCAACGAAGCCCCTTTTGATTCATTCATATGATCTTATCAAAAAATCCACTTATTCTGACACATATACACACACCAAGCCCATTTATTTACCACAAAAATTTCGAGGAAATAACTCCACAAAAATCAGACAAGAAAAATAATATCTAGCCCTTAAGAGGGTCTCTACGAATTTGTTTAGTCATCGAACCATACGATTTTTTTTCGTTTTAACTCCTGTCGAATGATAATCCTTTTTCCTACTCAAATAATTACCCTTTTTTTATATCATTTAGATATCTTTGCGATTCAGTATACCCTTCCCCAACAAATTTCCCTTTGCAAGACTTCGGAAAGTATTCCGCACATAAGTGGGTCAACGAAACCCCTTGATTCATGCATATGACCTTATCAGAAAAAAACACTTATCCATACACACTCACACACACAGAAAAAAACATTCTTTATTCACCACCGAAAATTTCGAGGAAATGCCTCTTCAAAAATCAAACAAGAAGAAACATGACTGTGATCCCACTCATTGCAATTAATCGAAAAAATATCCGAAACAAAATTCTGCTGCTCAGCAAAATAAAAATCCCAAAATTCAATGAATCGAATTTTTAGCCGATAAAAAAGACAGCAACAACAACAGCAGCAACAGATGTTGGAAAGTATTGAACTGGCTTGCTTTGTGCGATTGATATGGAAAAGGCCAAAAACCAAACAAAAACAAAAAAACCATACACACTTTTGCATTTGTCGTCTAGAATTTTGAGGTTGCCGCTTGTTGGTGGGATGGTCGGTGGCTGGTTAATGGGTGATTCGCTCGAAGTGAACCCATATAGTCAGCCAGCCGCGGTATGAGTCATTATAAAAATTCACGATATTAAAATAACGTCACTGTATTATTATTTTTGTTGTTGTCGTTGTTGGTGTTGTTGTGCCGTTATTGGTTGGCCATCTTCGTCGTCGCAGTTCGGTCGTTCAGTCGGGTTTTCTGTGGTCGTATTTTTGTTTTTGCTATAATAGGGAATATCTCACAATTCATTTATAAAATGTCTAAAGCCGAACGCTGCAGTTAACAGTTGTCAGCTAAAATTTCAACAAAACAGACGTTCAATGAAAATTCGAAACAGTAATAAAAAATTCCAAAAACAATTACAACAACAACAGACAAAAAGTGAAGTGAAAAAATACCATGTTGAGAATAAAAGAACAATTATTAAGCTATACAATGTTTTGGCGGCGACAGAATACGGCCATAATTGGAGGTATTTGAAAAAAGGAGATTGAGTTTTTTTCAAGTTAATTAATAGAAGAAGAAAAAACAACAATAATAATAAAAACAATGTAGAGAAAAAAAAAACAATAAACAAATACAAAAAAATGAAGAAATCAAAACAAAACAAAAGATCGAAACTTTAGAAAAAATAAAAAAATCGCAAAATAAAAGATTTCAAAAAATTTCAATTTCAAAAAAAATTCAAAAAAAATTATTTAAAAAAATATTTTCAAAAATATTAAATTTCAAAAAATTTTAATCTAAAAAAAAAAATTTAAAAAAAAAATCAATTTCATAAAAATTTAAATCTCATAAAATTTAAATTCCAAAAAGTGAATTTCATTTAACGTCTCTGTGTTTTGTTCCCCCTCTTCTCTCTTTTTTCCAGATGACACTATGCAACGTAATAGTAGCAAAGCAAGTCATACCACATCATCGTCATCATCCAATCACAACAACAACAAATCCCACAGTAAAGATCACCATCATCATTCATCCTCTCACAGCATTTCGTCATCCACATCGAAAAATCAAAATCACGACTCTTCAGACAGCAACAACAACACC